>NW_004797289.1:2542669-2543718 GCF_000002075.1 Aplysia californica | reverse complement strand
TTTTTTATCATTCCCTGTTGTTTCTTTTTGTTTAAATTGGATCACAAACGAAGAAAAACAAAAAACACACTCACTCTCTCTCTCTCTCTCTCTCTCTCTCTCTCTCTCTCTCTCTCTTTCTCTCTCTTGCTCTCTCTTTCTTTTTTTCTCTCTCATTCTTTTTTTCTCTCTTTTTCTCGCTCGCTGGCTCTCTTGTTCGCTCTTCATTCTCTCGCTCTCACTCACACTCTCAGTCTCTCACTCTCTCACTCAGGATGAGTGTGTGTGTGTGAGTGTGTGTGTGTGTGTGTGAATGTGAGTGTGTGTGTCTGTGTGTGTTTGTGTGTGTGCATTTTGTGTATTTATGTTTATGTATGTGTGTGTGTACATAACATATCACTCTCTTTCTCTCTCTTTCTCTCCCTCTCTCTGTATCTCTCTCTCTCTCTCTCTCTCTCTCTCTCTCTCTCTCTCTCTTTTTTTTGTTTTTTTTTTTTTTGGGGGGGGGGGGGGTGGTAGTTTGCTTAGTTATTTATTTGCGGTTTTTGGCTTTGTTGTTTTTTCATTTTTCTCGAAAGCATAATATATGCCTATAGAACGTTTGCCTTTGGGCGACAGTTTTCATGGACGGACCTTTTATTAAGAATCCTAGAAATAGATGAACACTTTCATGATTTGCTTTGCTACTTTTACCATTTCCCCCACAGACAAAATTGCTTTGATCAGCAATCATAAGAACAGAAATAGACCTGTTCGTGTCGCTGTCCCGTCTCTAGCAATTTTCATTTAATAATCACTTAAGTCATTGGCTCTTTTCAGAACGATTTCCCCGAAACGTTTTGGTTTTATTTCATGTCTCGAAGGAACGCAATCGAATTTAAAAAAGCGGACTACCTATAATGAAAAGTAACGTGCGTGGGCGAGTAAAGTAGATAATATACAGGTTTGAGGGTGGGTTTGGGGGTGGGCTTTAAAAACACAGAAAAAAAGGAATTGGGATGGATGTAGAGACGGGGTGGGCTTTAAGAAACAGAGGGGAAACAATGGAATGGATTTGGAGAGTTGGGGGG
>NW_004797289.1:2538388-2540909 GCF_000002075.1 Aplysia californica | reverse complement strand
TTCTTCTTCTTCTTCTTCTTCTTCTTCTTCTTCTTCTTCTTCTTCTTCTTCTTCTTCTTCTTCTTCTTCTTCTTCTTCTTCTTCTGCTCCGAGCGTCCGAGTAGAGAAATGAGTTGCGTCACAAGCTCCGATGTTGTCTCATCATACCTGTCAATGGCCCAATCTTCCTCCTCCCTCTTCCAAGTCAGCACCACCATCATCTATCTGAGCGTTACGTCTTTCGTCCCAATATTAGTTACTTGTGATATATTCATTCGCTTTCCTCTGGTATCTCGCTCCCCCCCCCCTCCTTTCCTCTTCTCGTCAAAAAAATAAACCCACTTCCAGCATGATTACCACCACCACCAACTCCAATACCACACCATGAACAACACCAATACCGCACCCCCAGCAACAACAATACTAACACCACAACCACAACAATCAGCACCTCTGCAAACACCACCACCATCACCACCACCACCACTACCACATCATCACCACCACCACTACTTCACCATCACCACCACCACTACCACACCACCACCCCACACCATCCCAACCTTCCCGTGCTCCACCACCACCATCACTACCACACCACACCACACCATCATCATCACCACTACCACAACATCACCATCACCACCAACACCACCACCACCTCCACACCATCACAAACTCCCAGTACTCCACCACCACCACCAATACCACACCACTACCACCACCACCATCTCCAACAATACCACACCATCACCACCACCATCACCACCACCATCACCACAATCCCCACCATCACCACCATAACCACCATCACCACCGCACCACTACCACTACAATCATCACCACAACCACAACCACACCAACAACACTACCACTACCATCACCACCACCATCACTACTACTATACCACCATCACTACCACTACACCATTACTATAACCACCACCACCAGTACTACTACACCATCACCATCACTACCACACCACCACCACCAACACCACCGCAACAAGCGACCGCAGCAGCAGTATTTGTGGCCATCAGGGGCCCCAAGACGTCGATATCTCGAAGAATCGATCCATGCCCACGTCTTTCTGGCACGCGATACAATTACCACCACCACTCCGGGATACAGAAGGAAGAAGAGACGTTTAATATATCCATAACCCTTAACTTTCTTATCCCAGCTTGAGGATTCGTTAAAATGAGACAGGTATAAACAAATCAACAGCACGCGATCAAGTGTATCCGTTTAATAAAAGCGTTCACCGGAAATTGAAGGATTTTTAACAAACGGATAGCACGCAATATTAAATGAATAACCCATAGCAGAGAATCCCGAATTAAGCTCACATTATGACACCAGGTATGAATATTTGATTACTAGATGTTAATTCGTTGTCTCCTAGATGATGCTAATCGAGTCTATGGGGGCGTAAGATATTTACAATTTGGTGCTCTTTGCGTAAACAAGAACGGCATGAACGGAGCTCTGGGGAGATTTTTAAAGCAGGCTTCTTGATCTCCTGTTCGTGCTTTTTTTTAAACTGCCTTGTTGTTGTTGTTGTTGTTGTTGTTGTTGTTGTTGTTGTTGTTATTGCTGTTGCTGTTGTTGTTATTGCTGTTGCTGTTGCTGTTGCTCTTGTTGTTGTTGTTGCTGTTGTTATTTTGTTGTTATTGTTGCTCTTTTGTTATGCTGCTTTTGTTGCTGTTTGTGTGTGTGTGTGTGTGTGTGTGTGTGTGTGTCTGTGTGTGTGTGTGTATGTGTGTGTGTGTGTGAGTGTGTTTGTCTGTGTGTATGTGAGTGTGTGTGTTGTTGTTGTTGTTGTTGTTATTTTCTGGACGTGACAATTAATGAGCGGCACACCCACAAAGATGATAAATAGTACGCTCATAATCTGCATAACGTACAGTTTACAGAAATAAAAAAAATAATTCATATAAAAAGGCAAGCTATATCCGCTTACTTCTCTTTTTCCCTTGATTTGGGTCGACCACACTTTCAGCACAGAGAATGCAGGCCAGTTTTTCCGGACTTAATTAAAGGAGTGCTTAAACAGACGACTTTCAACATTATCCACTTATTGAGAACTAACAGATTTGAACCAAGATCGTCCTCGTAGAAGTTCATGGCGCCTGTAGTCTACTGGTCAGGCTACCGGACTTGTAATTGTGAGATTGCTGGGTCTGGAGGTTCGAGGCTCAGCACCGCCCGAAGTTGTGTCCTTAGGAAAGGAACTTACACGATTGTGTTCCCATTTGGCTCGATAGTATCGGAGATGGACGTTTAAATGGGAGGTCCTACCTCATAAATAACCTTACAGTATTGTATAAGGCATTAGACCTATACAACTTCGCATTTGATTTGTTCAATGTCGAACTATTTGACATGCCAGGAAGTTAGATCTCTACATACTTTGGGCGTTGTAAAATCTCCAGGGAAAGGATTATGTCTCCAAAGCCATTTCATAATACAAGTATTAATATACTTCTCCTCCTCCCCTCTTCTTCCTCTTCCTCCTCCTCCTCCTCCTCCTCCTCCTCCT
>NW_004797289.1:2536036-2537269 GCF_000002075.1 Aplysia californica | reverse complement strand
TCCCCTTCGTTCCTGCATTGCCCCACCCCACCCCCCCCCACCTGTCTCTCCACACATTTTATGCATTCAGCAGGACAATCCGATAACAAAATTATTTTCTTCAAATCTTATTTCGTTGAGCCGGCTGTGTTCCACTCACAGCAAATATCTTTTAATACCCTAGACTCAAGCAACGAGTCTGAGACCTGATTATCGCAATCATATTAACTTTCGGATGGGCTGAGCAGCCTATGATGAAAGGAAGACTAGGGGTAGAAAATGGGAATTACTAAAATTAGGGATTTGAGGAAAAAAACCTTTCTCAATTTAGAAAGAGACAAAGGTTTACAACCTCATCTATTTCCCTTTATCTGTCCCCATGTTTCTAATATTATATTAAAGACATCGGTAAGTCTTTTCCTGATCTGTTCTCTCAATTTTATCTAACCCCGAACTGGTCTTCGAATTCGTCTTTTCCTCCATTCCTTCCCATCCGATATTCCCCTACCCCCCTCCTCTCTCTTTCTCTCTCTCTCTCTCTCTCTCTCTCTTTCGTTCTTTCTGACTTTTTCTTTCGCTCTACATCCCAAACGCCGGTCGAAAGGGTTTCTGCTTTGTGCACTGGCAATAAGGATTGGAGGGCGTCAGTTATGACCTCCTTCGTTTCAAACAAACAGACCTGGGCAGCGGAGAACAAAACGTAACAGTGATGTTTATCTGAACGAAATCTGTGAAAGGGCGCCACGGCTAATCATTTGTGGTTGGGCCTCAGGGCACGGAGTCAATCTGTCGGTACACTTTGGGTAATATTATTGTACTACACAGATTGTATCAGGTGTGGGGTCTCTTCCTCCCTCCCTCCCTCCCTCTCTTTCTTTCTTTCTCTCTCACGCTCTCTCTGTCTCTCTGTCTCTCTGTCTCTCTCTCTCTCTCTCTCTCTCTCTTTATTTTCTTTCTTTCTTTCTCTCTTTCTTTCTCTCTCTCTCTCTCTCTCTCCTTTTCTTGTTTTCTTTTTCTCTCTGCCTTTGTCTCTGTCTGTTTCTCTTTCTGTAAATCTTTCTTTCCTTCCTTCTCTCTCTGTCCTTCTCTCTGTGTCCTTCTCTCTCTGTCCTTCTCTCCCCCCCTCTCTCCCTCTCTCTCTCTCTCCTTTTCTCTCCCTCTCCCTCTTCCTCTCTAATCTATCTATCTATCTATCTATCTATCTATCTATCTATCTATCTATCTATCTATCTATCTATCTATCTATCTATCTAT
>NW_004797289.1:2527922-2535936 GCF_000002075.1 Aplysia californica | reverse complement strand
CACCCACCCCCGCCCACTTTTCATACCTGCCCCACCATCAAATCACCCAAATCCTCACCAAGACCAACAACCAATAACAATATCAATGTCCTGGTACATCCATCTGATCGCCCCTATACATTCTCTGACGTCTAGGATCGCCCCCATACCTTCTGTCTGTCACGTTATATTGCATGACGCTGCCACGTTATATTTTGCTACATAACAGTTACTGTTTCTCCCAACGACCTCCCAGAAACCTGACATAATTGGAAGAACCAATAAAAAAAAGAATTTACAGCAAACACGCCAGTCAATAAAAGGATCTGTATAAACGTGGTAGGGAACGAAATGAAAGGGCGAATAAATGTTTTATTTTTTCTAGTTTGCGAATAAATCTTTTATTTAGATGGCGTTTCTTTTTGTGACAATATAGCCTTTCTGTCGAGGGTCCTGTACTAAAAAAATGTGTATGGCATCGTAGTGAAATCAGGTACTCGTCAAAAAACTGAAATCGAAGATATCGAAGGTATCCCTATGTGCAATTTACATTGATCTTTTTTTTGTCTCGAGACTTTTTATGTCCTTTTGAAAACATATTTCTTTGTGGATTTTACGGAAAAACGCTGATCAAAGGCACAAAAAAATGCAGGCCTACATTTACAGTTTTCAAGGACACTCAAGCTTTGGAAGTTACCAATCTTGGGCGGCCATTTTTCTCACTTATTTTACTCCTGACACAGGACTACCTCCAACTCCTTCAACTGTAAATACAGTATCCCGACTTATATTCAAGAGAAAAGGGTATTCCTTTTTCATCCTAAACAAGACAAATGAACATGCTTCAAGATTATCTCAATAACTCCAGGTGCCCGAACATTACCGAGCACCTGATTCCACCATGCCTTGACACATATTATATCTCGTCTCCTAATTGGTATTCTTTTACTTTACTTACTTTTATCCGATGCTTATACCCTTTTGGGTTTCGCGGGAAGAAAGAGACGTTTCTCTGTCACCAGCCGGAGAGCTTGGGTCAGGGGGATGCGTGAGTTGTTAATATTTCCATGACTCCATCTATCCTGGCCTTGTTGCCGTCGAATTTTTTTTTATGTAGGCACGTTGTGGTGGGTGGTGTGTTGGTAATCGTAGGAGATGTCCGGACCTTGATTCTTTGGTGTTGGATGTGATGCATGACATCATTTGTGCCCCCCATTTCTCTTATTACTGAGTTTCTAATTGTGTCTCGCCTAGTCTTGTTTACTGCTTTTCTAAGGCATCGCATTTCACATGTTGTAATTCTTTGCTCTAATGTCTTGTTCGTGGTCTATGTTTGGCATTGATAGGAGAGTGTTGGGATGAATATGGTGTTGATCATTTTGAGTTTTCTTGTCATGGGGATGTTAGGATGTTTCAGTAGTGGAGTAAGCTGGTAACTAACATAATTGACCCTTTGTATTGGTATTTCAATTTCTCTGTTCAGTCGCCCATCCTCTGTGAATATACTTCCGAGGTACTTAAATTCTTGGACCTGTCTGAGACTGTTGTTGTTGATGTGTATCCTGAGTGGTCCTGGCTTTCTGCTTACTTTCATTGTCTCTGTTTTGTTGATGTTGATCTTCATGTCATAGTTGTTACATTTTTCGTTTAATCTGGTAATGTAATGTTGGAATTGGTATATTCCAGATCTTAATATCTTAATTGCGAATTATTTAGTCCAATTCTCTTGACTTTCTTTAAATATTAAGATCTGGAAAGTTCCACTGACTTCTGTCTTTTCATGGTTTTGGCTACTTGCGATGCACTCCAAAGACGCGCGTGCACACTCACACACACACACAGACACACACACACACACACACACACACACACACACACACACACACACACAAACACACACAATGTGACATCTACGTTTGGAAAGAATTTTGCCAAATATTTCCGTGTTTCTATTGGAAAATGTACATTTACTAACGCTCTCAACTTAAAATGCTTATTCACCATCGTTCACAACCTGGCTCATTTATCAGTTAGTGTTGCGATCTTCAGTAATTTGTTTACTGTAGGCCTATGTATTTTACACTCCCATCGACACAATTTATTTAAATAAGTCAAGCGTTACGCTGCTTTGACCCTGTTTGTTAGAACATAAATTAGGCTGAGAGGGATACAACATCCTAACAGAGTTATCGGGTTGATCGGATTTATTCGAAATAAAACTGTCTCATTCGGGAAGCGAAGTATAGTATACTGCGTGCCGATGCGACACGACTTAAGATGAATTGAATTCCATTTCCAACTGCTTCACCAGTGCGTAACATTCGGAGTCACCTGGGGAAAGGGGGGAGGGGGAGGGGGTGTGTCAAGTCTTACAGGAACTGGAAACAGCGAGCTGTGGTTGTTGTGATTCGCGAAGGTGTTGGGTGCTGTACATATTTTATTTGTTACCGCATCTGCTCTTTTGTGTGTCTGGTTTTAGGAAATTTTACTTTTTTTTCTTTTTTTTTTCTTAATTAAACGTGGGTGTTTTTACGCCCCCATCAACATCATTTACAGCATATCATTATGCAAGAGGGCTTCAACCAGGCCTGTAGGGCCAACCCGGGATGAGAAGGGCATAAAGTCCCAGCAGCAGAAACATCGAGATAATCAATAGAAATTCCACCCCCACGGGAATTGAACTCGGTCTTCTGCGTGTGACAGCGAAGCGCTAACCACCAAACCACGATGCCGGCCATTTTGTGTGCAAAGAGTAAGATTTCGATATCGTTTTGTGTGTGTGTGGTTTTTTTTGTTTTTTTTTAAATATTAATACATGAGTATCAGCTCTAGTGGCAACATCTGTAATGTTTCGCGTGTATTGTTGAGCATGCTTTTTTTTGGGGGGGGGGGGGGGGAGAGTGAACCATCGCGTAGTGAAGTGTCTTTGGTACAAATAGACTGCACCCTGATTTCTCTTGTCTTGGTTTCGGATCTTTCGACTCCTAGCTCTGCTTTATCGCTGCCTATGTTGAACAGCGTTTGTCATACATTTGTATAAGAAAGGGTATTTTAAAATTGTTTGTCTTGGCAGAATATTACTACCGAAGCAAAGTGTTGTATTGGAATACCAAGTTGTCGGCCTTCTGGAATAATCATACCACTTGTTTAATAGAGCTAGAAATAAGAACACACCAGGCATGATAACAATCAGGAGGGGGAAAAACATGCCATACATAATATCCAGAGGTTTGATTCGATTGACCATCAAAAACAGAAGTTATTTCAGACGCCAGATGATGTAACAATGTTGTAATGTTACTTTGATTTCTTTCTGGGAATGTGATTGAGGCTTGGGGTCATCGAGTGCGATGTTTCTCTGGCGTCTGAGAAGGGCGCACGAAATCAATTACAAATCAGCCGTCTGAAAAAAGTTCAAATTTGAGCAGCCCAGTCAGGCATAACCGCACCCTTCAGACAAATAAATTACTGCTGGGAGCGAGTGCTGTCTCATTCCTCTTGCGTTCTTTGACCACAATTCCGAGACTGTAATTAAAACAGGGGCTTCTATTTTAACACCTCAACTCCTATTCTAAGGCCAGGTTGAGGGTGCGTCCTTTCTAATGATGATTGGAAGCGATAGGGCTCACTATTTTAAGACCAGTGGATCGATACTCTGCTTTAGGGGGTGGGAAGTTGTTTATTTAGGAAACTCTTTCCAATACTCTTTCTTCCGTGTATCCGTATGCAAATGTGTAGCCTTCTTGCGAAACCGCAGAGGCGGTATGCACTGAACAGGATCAAACGATGCTGACAATTTTTATTCCTTTTTTGTTTTAGGGGTTTTCATAATTTTGGATCATCTTCAATTTATTTTGTGTCGACGGGGTGTAAAACATTCGCCATCAGTATTTTGTAGAGCTTTGGAAGGAGGAAGAGGGGAGAGAGATGAAATGATAACTTATAGAACGAGTTGGTCCGAACTTGTATTTGTAGAATAGTTGTAAATGATTCACGGTCACATCGACAATATTTAGGTCATTAAGAAGGAGGCTGTTTATCCCTGTCTGTCAGGGCCGACCCAGGCTAAGTGAAATACAACATCCCAGCAAACAGACGGAAATGATCCATTCATAGCTTCCCAAATCGAGAAACGAACTTTTTGTCGTCTACGCGCAACGCTGAACTGAGGAGCCTAATAGTCACATCCAAGGTACCGGTTGTCACTGTGTCAGTTTTTCTAGGAAGAATAAATACAAGACTTCCGTTATACACTTGTCGTGTATATCCTCTTTTACCGCAAGGTGCTGAAGAAGGAGAGATGCAATTACCTGACGTCGACCTTGTGTGTTGCCTTTTGGATTGTCATGTGTTGCTCGTGTGGGTGGGGGGATAGGGGTGGTTGTCTCTTTGATTCCATCGATCTATCTTTTTTATGGTCTACCTCTTGCTTTCAAACCATTGAGTTTCATATTGTAGGTGTATGAGACAGACTTCTGAGGCCCCATTCTCACAACAGAAATTTAAAGCACCGCAGCGTTAGGGTTGGCGAGTGTTCTGGTGTGGTTTGGTCCCACTTTCCTCTCAAACATAATATGTCGTCCTTCTCTCTTTTCCTCCTTTTTTAACATTTGTTACTCTTTCGGAACACCTCTTATGTTCGACATTTATGATCTAAATTGTATTGCAAGTGCCGTAAAACTATTAACGAAAATAAACAAAACAATGCACCCCCGCTTCATCTTGAATTCTCTCCTGTCTTCTAGGACAAGATGTCGTGGACGTGTGAGCGGTTGTGGCTTCTGCTGGTCCTCCTCGTGCCCTTGTGCCTCTCCCTCAGATACACAGGTAAGGTGAGTGAACACTTCAACTCAACCAATAGTCTCTCTCTCTTGTTATTGTGCTGTTATACAATGGAATTGTCATTGTAATTCATGCTGTTGTGGGGGGGGGGGGGGGGTTTCGAGCGGGTTCTGTTCACAGCTCTCCTGGAGGGAGGCACATAGTAGCCAGTTTTGCTGGTTGTTTCTGATTTGTTTGCCTGTTTGTTTATTTATTTGTGTGTTTGTTTATTCGTTTGTTTGTTTGTTTGTTTGTTCGTTTGTTTGGAATGGGTAAAGGGGAGAGGGAGATTATTGTTACAATAATTGTACTATTGTTTACGTCCCCAACAACAACATCTAAATCATTTAAGTAGCAGACTGCTTCTACCCTGCTGGCAGTGCCAACCCCAGTTGTGTGAGATACAACATTCCGGCAGATAAAGAATTACTCGAAGAAGAAAAAAACCTTTCCTACTCGGGAATCGAACTCGCACCTTTTGCGTGCAACGGCGAAGAGCCTGAACTGTACACCACAGAAGCCGGTATTTCTACCGTTCTCTCAATGTAGTTCAAACAATTGCTTGTCAAAATAGTGTTAAGTATTACAGGTTTAACTTTCAAGTAATTCTCGCTTTTGTTTTCTGATTTACCGTAAAGCTTTACTGAATATTTCTTGTAGTGGTTTTTGTTGTTGTTGTTGTCAGTTTGGGGGGGGGGGGGTATGGAGTTGTTTGCTCTTGGGTTGTTGTTTTTGTTTGTTGTTTTTGTTGTGGTTGTTGTTGTTGTTATTGTTGTTGTTTTTGGTTTGTTGTTTGTTAGCATTTTTGTTTGTTGTTATCATCTTGTTTGTTGGGGGATTTTTTTAGAGAAGTGGCGAGATTGAACCCTTAGGAGACGTACTGGAAAGAAGTTGCACTGTCTGCTTGTGTGGCAAGGAACTTCAAAAGCCGTTTATTTAGAGCTAGAAATCTGTCAGACAACAAATAAGAACAGGCCATACAGGGTTAAGGATGGACGTCACAGTCTTTCGAATAAAGCACTCGTGATAATAATTGACTATTTTAAGCACGAGTAAGTAGAAGTCGATCGGTAATCGGATTAGTAAGTTGTTGAACCCGTAAACTTGATTTATAATATCCAAGTTATTATACTGTGCAAAGAGTGGCGGTCATAATAGTGCTCGGACTAGGATATTTTAAGTATATGGCCGATCCTCATTACCCGTAGTGAAGTGTCTTTGGTACAAATAGACTGCACCCTGATTTCTCTTGTCTTGGTTTCGGATCTTTCGACTCCTAGCTCTGCTTTATCGCTGCCTATGTTGAACAGCGTTTGTCATACATTTGTATAAGAAAGGGTATTTTAAAATTGTTTGTCTTGGCAGAATATTACTACCGAAGCAAAGTGTTGTATTGGAATACCAAGTTGTCGGCCTTCTGGAATAATCATACCACTTGTTTAATAGAGCTAGAAATAAGAACACACCAGGCATGATAACAATCAGGAGGGGGAAAAACATGCCATACATAATATCCAGAGGTTTGATTCGATTGACCATCAAAAACAGAAGTTATTTCAGACGCCAGATGATGTAACAATGTTGTAATGTTACTTTGATTTCTTTCTGGGAATGTGATTGAGGCTTGGGGTCATCGAGTGCGATGTTTCTCTGGCGTCTGAGAAGGGCGCACGAAATCAATTACAAATCAGCCGTCTGAAAAAAGTTCAAATTTGAGCAGCCCAGTCAGGCATAACCGCACCCTTCAGACAAATAAATTACTGCTGGGAGCGAGTGCTGTCTCATTCCTCTTGCGTTCTTTGACCACAATTCCGAGACTGTAATTAAAACAGGGGCTTCTATTTTAACACCTCAACTCCTATTCTAAGGCCAGGTTGAGGGTGCGTCCTTTCTAATGATGATTGGAAGCGATAGGGCTCACTATTTTAAGACCAGTGGATCGATACTCTGCTTTAGGGGGTGGGAAGTTGTTTATTTAGGAAACTCTTTCCAATACTCTTTCTTCCGTGTATCCGTATGCAAATGTGTAGCCTTCTTGCGAAACCGCAGAGGCGGTATGCACTGAACAGGATCAAACGATGCTGACAATTTTTATTCCTTTTTTGTTTTAGGGGTTTTCATAATTTTGGATCATCTTCAATTTATTTTGTGTCGACGGGGTGTAAAACATTCGCCATCAGTATTTTGTAGAGCTTTGGAAGGAGGAAGAGGGGAGAGAGATGAAATGATAACTTATAGAACGAGTTGGTCCGAACTTGTATTTGTAGAATAGTTGTAAATGATTCACGGTCACATCGACAATATTTAGGTCATTAAGAAGGAGGCTGTTTATCCCTGTCTGTCAGGGCCGACCCAGGCTAAGTGAAATACAACATCCCAGCAAACAGACGGAAATGATCCATTCATAGCTTCCCAAATCGAGAAACGAACTTTTTGTCGTCTACGCGCAACGCTGAACTGAGGAGCCTAATAGTCACATCCAAGGTACCGGTTGTCACTGTGTCAGTTTTTCTAGGAAGAATAAATACAAGACTTCCGTTATACACTTGTCGTGTATATCCTCTTTTACCGCAAGGTGCTGAAGAAGGAGAGATGCAATTACCTGACGTCGACCTTGTGTGTTGCCTTTTGGATTGTCATGTGTTGCTCGTGTGGGTGGGGGGATAGGGGTGGTTGTCTCTTTGATTCCATCGATCTATCTTTTTTATGGTCTACCTCTTGCTTTCAAACCATTGAGTTTCATATTGTAGGTGTATGAGACAGACTTCTGAGGCCCCATTCTCACAACAGAAATTTAAAGCACCGCAGCGTTAGGGTTGGCGAGTGTTCTGGTGTGGTTTGGTCCCACTTTCCTCTCAAACATAATATGTCGTCCTTCTCTCTTTTCCTCCTTTTTTAACATTTGTTACTCTTTCGGAACACCTCTTATGTTCGACATTTATGATCTAAATTGTATTGCAAGTGCCGTAAAACTATTAACGAAAATAAACAAAACAATGCACCCCCGCTTCATCTTGAATTCTCTCCTGTCTTCTAGGACAAGATGTCGTGGACGTGTGAGCGGTTGTGGCTTCTGCTGGTCCTCCTCGTGCCCTTGTGCCTCTCCCTCAGATACACAGGTAAGGTGAGTGAACACTTCAACTCAACCAATAGTCTCTCTCTCTTGTTATTGTGCTGTTATACAATGGAATTGTCATTGTAATTCATGCTGTTG
>NW_004797289.1:2526665-2527822 GCF_000002075.1 Aplysia californica | reverse complement strand
GGGGGGGGCTGGGGTCATGGGAAACCAGAGGCTTGTCCTCGTAACATCACAACATTGCGCAACATTTTTTACTTGACAAAAAAACCCACCCAAGTATAAGGGGAAAAGCAGAAGGAAAATGAGGCTAAAAGTTAAGAGCAAGTTGGTATGGGGTCCCTAAGTAAGGACCTCATGTGGATATCAAGCGTGTCAGTTCATAACTAGACTAATCGCTACCTTAGAATTACAAAGTTCTATCTGACATTTTTCGTCGTTTTGAGTTACTACGAGACCATGAGGTCGGAAACAAAATGTTCTATCTGATCTATCGAAATCGTAAAATTATTCAGATTTGCTACCAGTATATTCAAGTAACTGTGTTCGCAAACGCTTGACAAGTCGTGTAACTCAACATTTTAGACGTCCAATCTTCCAAAAGTAGATAGTGAGCAAATAGGACTTTGTAATTCTGATACAGCGACATGTTACATTACATAGTTCATAACCTTATAAACAATCGGTCGTTTTTACAATAACCAATATATTCTGGGCGCTCCTTCAGCTCGGAAGGTACCATGCTGGACTACGGAGAGGTAGGCTTTTTGTTCAAATCCCCGAGGGGGGGGGGGAAGCTGTTCTGAATTTGGGCTGTTTTGAGCATTTTTAAGACACTCCAACTATTTGACTTGATCCTATCGGAAGTACACCTTTGACATAACATTGCTGGGTTGAAAGGGGCTTCAGAATTATACTACTACAACAACATGAACAACAACAACGACAACAACAACAACAACAACGACGACGACGACGACGACGACGACGATAGCAACATTTTCTTTATTAAAATGTCAGCCCTTCATATGTTGAAGAAACTTGTTGAGTGCTGCATAGTTTTGAAGAAAACTCGTTGAATGTTGCAAAGTTTGGGAAAAAACTCGTTGAATGCTGAAAGAAAAATTTTGAAGAAAACTCGTTGAGTGTTGCAAAGTTTTGTAGAAACTCGTTGAGTGTTGCAACCATATACTTCAGACAAGCAAATCAGACGAAGAAAAAAAACGTTTCAAGCTTTGGGTATCTTGAAAATGTATTGTCCCAGCGCCATTAAAATTTGCTCTCGTTTGGGTGGATAAGAGAGAGAGAGAGAGAGAGAGAGAGAGAGAGAGAGAGAGAGAGAG
>NW_004797289.1:2519189-2521530 GCF_000002075.1 Aplysia californica | reverse complement strand
AGGGTAGAAATCACGACTAATTAAAACAAAGCGAAGAGCCTTATCAAAACATCTCATGTGGACCTTTAGTAGTGGCATGCTCGGCACGCTCAATTTCTGCGGTTAGTGTGTACTTGTCTCAATAGCATAAAAAGGTAGAAGCCATCAAGATGTCGGCTTTCTACGATTTCCCCAATAATCGCCTTTTCAAAACTCTCTGTCCATCCACTCATTGAAAGGAGGCTGTATGTCTCGATTGTCAACGCCCACTCTGAAAGCCAAAGCAGCGTTTCAAACGAGTCTCTAACAAACCAGTTGCTGTGACGACAATGTCTAGAAGTGGTAATTGGAGAGTGTTTGATTGTGCCTAGAAGAATTGTCTCTGGTATTAGCAATCACAATTATTATATTGTTAGCGGTCAGATGTAGAGTAGTTGTTACTTGTCAACGGTATAAGAGGCGTTGAGGGTTTTTTCAGACACGGCAGCAATGCCTGAAAGATAAGTTGGACTATTCCTAATTGCTATCCACTCCACTTCTATACTTCTATACTCACACACTTCAGTCAGAAAATCATTACTTCGTGAAGTCAAGATAGAGCTGAGCCACACAATACTTTTGTCATCCCCAAAATGCAGTTTAATGCTTTGGTCATGGCTTACAATTGTCTTGATTTCATGATTCCTGATGGAAACAGCGCAACGAAACCTCGTTTTGTTGTTGTTGTGATTTTGTTGTTGCTCTTGTTTTTTTCTCTTGTGTAAAAAGTACCCAGGCGGGCTTTAGTGGACTGCTTGCAACACCGATTGTTTTTCACTTGCGTAAAAGAAATACAACCAGTATTATAATGAAGCAGCGCAGTCTTTAACATTGAGTACGAAAGAAGGGCTCCATGACAAATTGCTCCAGACCTCCTATCCTTTTACTACAAAACTGGGTAAATGAAAAACGTAAACTTTTAATCTCTGAAAACAGAAGTATGGTAACGAAGCTCACTTTTACCAAACTAATAATATCAAGGGATAAACTGCATTTTGATGGGAAATAATTCTCACAACAATCCTTATCATAAGATTATAGAGCGAATGGGGTTTTAATGTTGTTGTTGTTGTTTCTTTGTTGTTGTTTCTTTATTTACGTGTTTTACTGCGCACGCAACTGAATAAAGTCATATGAGCGTGGGAGACGTATTATGAAGCAATTTCAGTTTGGTAAGAATTAATTTTGAATTTGTTTCCCGTGTGGCGACGGAAGCCTACGCTTATCGATTGTCGCCCTTATCAGAAAAGGCTCTAGGTGTAAGATTTTACCTACCCTAAGATCAGGGGTGTGGCTGAAAGACTGCAGTGAGAAGGAACCAAGGCGTTGCAGTAGAAAGGCAGCAGAAAGAGTCAGAGGCCCAGAGGGTAGAAGGGGAGGGGGCAGAAAGTAGAGAGGAAGACAGACGACAGAACATGATTAGAGAGCAGGAAAGGAGGTGAAAGGAGAACATTTTTAAGAGAATAAAATTGTCCTTTCCAGTCAGATTTCGAACCCAGAACATATTGAATGAGAGGCGAACACCGTACCTCTAGACTATGAGAGCCCCCGAAAGAGGTTTTCGAAAATTGCCGAGGTTTAGCCCATTGTATGTTTCTCAATGGTACCCTTCAAATAGTTGTCGCCATTGAAAAGTCCCCAACTTAAGACCATTCAGATCCCTCCTCCCCCGTTCCGTATTTTCTCTAGTGGAAGTGCACAACCGAATACTCGGAATAGGGTTAATCTTCATGGAGCGTGGATTTCATTCTCGGTAGCGATCTCTCTCTCTCTCTCTCTCTCTCTCTCTCTCTCTCTCTCTCTCTCTCTCTCTCTCTCTCTCTCTCTCTCTCTCTTACGTCTTTGAGCCCGGAGTATTCCTGAGGGTATGTTCCTGTGGGTTTGTGTGATTGAGAGATGTTACAAACATCGATTTTCGCTTCCCCAGTCCTACCTTTACAGCTGGCCTACTTTCTTGTAGTTATACAAAGCATTACGTCCCTTTTTAGAAGTTATTACCGAACTAGTCACAAACCTCGTGTGCCCATAACAACTTTAATTCTTGGTATATCATTATATGGAATCATATTCCACTCAACCAGAAGACTACGAATTATTGATGTGTACAGAAATTGAAACCAACCAAGCCGGGCATCAACTGAGATAAATGTGGACCGATTTGTTTGCTGCCATTCTGAAAACTCTCAAGTTTCTTGTCAGTTATCTTGTCCCTTCACTTTGGGGTTGTTTTTCCTGCTTTTTCATTTGTAACTTTTGAGAGGCTGGAGGATGCATCCTGGAGTTTGTTTAGGATTCTTTATTCGTCTTTGTTTATCTGTTTGTT
>NW_004797289.1:2513046-2517222 GCF_000002075.1 Aplysia californica | reverse complement strand
ATTATAAGCGTCAATGATAAGTCACCTCACTATATTGAATTTTTTTAAATTCCTTTTTCCTGTCATGGTGCACTTTACTATCTCCATCTGCTCCATTGCATATTATAACATTGTATTCTGTTCTCGATACATTCCTAAAAAGTGAAATGTTTAGCAATCTGGAAAATACAAGATATTCATATCTAGTCTACCGCTTTGAAACAGATGTACTGATGAAAAGTGATCTTGATCAAAGTGCTCTTTCCAACCTACCAGGCATCCCTTTGGTTAAATGAATAACGACTTAAAGGTTGAAGGGGCCAGGCGATAAAAATGTTCGTCATCACAGAGACGTGGAAGGCTTTCTCCATTATTTTTTTTTCAGAGGAGAAGTCATTCTCTTGATAGATTAGATATTGTCCCTGACTACTGACTGAGTGGCGTTCTACTTTACCCAGAAAAAGAAACACGTTTGATTGGAGCGATAGAGACGCGTGGTGTCTACCCAGCGTCGAGTCTGGGAATCATCTGGCAATTTTCCTCTCAACTGCTCTGAAAATCCTGCAGACATCGGGAGGAGGCGTCGCTTAAGAGCACACCCCACTTAATGGCAACTTCTATCGCCCACCCACGCAACCTTTCTGCTCGTGCTGAAGTACTCCTTCTACGTCCGAATGGGTGGGATAAGGAGGCGCTCTCGTCTGTCTCAGTACCCACGGTCTATTTAAACTGCCCACACCATTTTCTCATCTCTCTCTTCTTCTATCCCTCATCCATACTCACAGACGTCAACGCTTTCTGGGGTTGGCGGGAAAGAGCCCTTGGGAAAGCAGTCACATTGCAGTGCAGTCATCGCAAATGGGTCAAGAAATATACAGCTATTCTATAAAAGATAATTACTTTATCTTTCTTTTTTCTTTCTTTTATTTGGAGGGGGAGAGAAAGGGGTCGGGTTTGTGTCTGCATTGTGTAAAACAGGCACATTGCTTTAAAAAAAAAGATTATACATGTATCACTCTTCTATCTGAGATAGACTAGGGAAAATATATAATGATAATAATGAAAAGCACAGAAAAGATTAGGTTGTTGAATCTATAATATAATATTATTATTGTGTTTGACTGCCGTGCAGTCCCGGCATTGAGAAGAATAGGACTGACGTGGTACATGCGTGTCGTACGAGGCGACTAAATGGCGAACAAGTTAGTGACTCCCGAAACAGAATCATCCTCCCTCCAGGTCACGAGGCTACCAACCTCTCTCGTAAAAAGAGCCTGTTACAGAATCATATACAATCAAAAACCAGTATCTCTGCTTGGCTGGTCATGGATCTTCTCCGAATGGAGAGTTTATGATGCGGGGCAGTGAAAGCCGAAAGGAAGCTGCTGGGCAGAAGCCTCCACCGTCATCCAAGTCAAAGTCCATTCTAAAACCGCCTGCAGGATGTGATCGACAAACTTCCAGGTAAGGACATCAACATTGTCATATGAGACCTGGATGCAAAAGTAGGTTCGGACAGTAGTCACTGTGAGGAAATCATGAGCAGACATGGATTAGGAGAGGCAAATGACAACGGAGAAAGATTCCACAACTTCTGAACATTTAACAACTTGGTTATTGGAGGAACAATCTTCCCATACAAAACGATTCATAAGGTCACTTGGGTCTCCCCGGGCGGAACAACGGAAAACCAGATTGACCATATTTGCATCCCCCGAAAGTTTAGACACTCACAGGAGGACGTCCGAGTCCTACGAGGAGCACATGTCGCATCAGACCACCATTTGATCCTTGGAAAGATGAAACTGAAACTGAGATGTATGCACAAATCACAACTGGAAGTCGTCAAAAGTATGAAGTGAGTCTTCTGAAAGACCCAGTAAAGAAGAATGAGTTCAAGTTGGAACTGAAGAACAGATTTCAAGCCCTTCAAGATCTGGGCGAATGTGAAGTAAACGAACACTGGGACAAGATAAAAAGAGGCAGTAAATGTAACTTGCCAGAGCACCCTAGGACCCAAATAAAACACGAGGAATGAATGGGTTTCACAGGACTCTCTACACAAAGTCAAAAGAAGAATAGAGCTGAAGGCCCAAGTCAACAACACTGTACCCGAACCCAGAAACTTGCTGCACAACAAGAGTACACTGAAGTAAACCGGGAGGTAAAGAGTTCCACCAAGAGGGACAAGAATACCTATCTGAATGGCCTGGCTGAAATGGCAGAGAAAGCAGTAACAGACAGACACTTGCGGATTGTACACCAAACAACAAAAACTCTTTCAGGTAGGTTCAGCAAGCCCACTCTACTAGTGAAAGACAAAGAGGGAGAGACTATCTTCAACCCATAGGGGCAACTTTGATCAACTCTTGAACAGACCACCTCCAGAAAACCAACCAGAAATTCTACCATCCAGAAATGACCTCCCAATAGTTACGGAACCACCTTCGAGAGAGGAAATTGCAGCAGGTATAACATCACTAAAGTCCCACAAGGCAGCTGGTCCCGACCATATACCACCTGAGGCCCTAAAGGCAGATAAAGATAAATCAGGGGAAATTCTCTATGCTCTATTCGAAAAGGTTTGGCAAGAGGAGGAAATAGCATCAGACTGGAAGGCAGGCCACCCAATCAAGTTGCCAAAGAAGGGAGACCTCAGCAATTGTAACAACTACAGAGGTATAACACTCTTGTCTATGCCTGGGAAAGTCTTTAACAGAATACTCCTGGAGATAAATAAGCTGGTAACAGACGAGAAGCTCCGAGGGAACCAGGCAGGATTCCGCAAAATCCGATCATGAGTGGACTAGATCGCTACTCTACGCATCATTGTTGAGCAATGGCTTCAATGGAATTCCTCACCAGTGGTCAACTTCATTGATTATGAAAAGGCGTTTGACAGCGAGGACACGGAAACTCTGTGAAAACTCTTGTGGCATTATGGAATACCTGACAAAATCGCCAAGCTTGTGAAGGCCACCTATGATGGAACAAACTGCCAAGTCTTTCACGAAGGACAACTCTCAGAACCATTGGAGATACAGACAGGAGTGCGACAAGGATGCTTGCTCTCACATTTGATATTCATACTGGCAATTGACTGGGTCATGAAAGAAGCCTCCAGAGACAAGCGTAATGGAATACATTGGGTCCCTTGGCGGAAGCTGGACGACTTGGGCTTCACCGATGACCTTGCACTGCTCTCTCACACACATGATTCAAGAAAAGACCTAGGAACTAAACAGTCTATCAAGGAGTGTTGGCCTACGTATACATTCAGGCAATTCGAAAGAAGTGAAGCTAGGAAAAGTTTTAAGCCCTGATGTGACAGTGAAAGACCATCCCCAGAAAGAAGTGGACTCCTTTATCTACCTTGGAAGTGTCTTCGATGGTAAAGGTGGAACCGAGGCAGATGTTAAAGCAAGAACTGCCAAGGCAAGGTCAGCATTCAATCAATTATCAAAAGTCTGGAAAGCAAGCAACATCTTACTGGGCACCAAGATTCGACTCTTTAACTCCAACGTCAAGTCTGTGCTCCTCTACGGCTGCGAAACTTGGAAGACAACAAAGACAGTACTGCATAGAGCCCAGACTTTCATCAAGAGATGTATGAGGAGTATTCTAAGACTTAAGTGGCATGATAGAATAAGATTTATGAAGAGCTGTGGGACAGGACATGACAAAAGAGATTAGAAGTAGAAATAAGACTAAGAAAGTGGCGATGGATGGAACACACCTAAATAAAGCCTAGCAGAAACATCACAAGACAGTCACTGCAGTGGAACCCACAAGGAGCATGAGGCAGGGGTAGGACACGGGAAACAAGGAGGATATACGTGGAAAAGGACATGAGAGGAAGGAAGCTCACTTGGAACGAGCTTTGAAGGATGGTCCAGGATAGAGATAAATGGAAGGAGCTTGTAAGTGGCCTATACCGTGCCAGGGCCGAAAGGCATTGATGATGATGATTGTCTTTGAACTCGGTTCAGTAACCGAATCATTTTCTAGAGTGTGTGTTGGTGTGAGTTTGTTTGTGTCTGTTTTTATGTGTGTGTATGTGTATATGTGCGTATGTGGGTGTCTGTGACATGCGTGTGTGTGTGTGTATGTGTGTGTGTGAGTGTGTGTGTGTGTGTGTGTGTGTGTGTGTGTTTGTGTTGTGTGTGTGAGTGTGTGTGTCTGTGTGAGTGCCAGCGG
>NW_004797289.1:2510637-2511783 GCF_000002075.1 Aplysia californica | reverse complement strand
ACACACACACACACACACACACACACACACACACAAATATGAGCACAAACGCATACGCACACGCATGTGCACACCCATGCTCACCCCCTCTTTCTCACACGCTTCATCTCCTCCTACCACATCTGTACACATAACCCTGATATTAAAATAGCATGCCTGCACTCACAAACAGGCTCACAGTCACATGCATAACATATGAAAAGCAATTATTAATATTAAGAATGTTAAGCTAAATATGTACTCGGTATTCTGATTGCAACTCAATGATATTCTGATATTGCAAGCTTTAAAAGTCATAGGAATGCTTATATCAAGATGATTAAGACGATAGAAGTTTGATTGATGATGGTAAGCTTCTTCTTTGGCCCTTCATTTTGGCGTAATCGCGCAGTCCATGGTGCCATTGCTTCGCATCGAAGTTTCTGTAGACAGCGAAGAGCGGTGGTCAAGACTGTGAGTGAGTGTTCAATTTTAACGCCCCTGTCAACACTTTCAGGTTAAATTTAAATGGCTGGACTTCTGATTTAAACATCCGTCTGCCACAGGACAGAACCAAACGGGTTGAAAAAAACTCCACAAAACGACCCAAGGTTACTGCTTACTGTTTTCTGACCCCCATAATCCCCAAGGATCGTAGGGGCGCTGTGAGATAGAAAGCCTCGTCAGATGCATCCACTTTTCACGGATTTATTTCTGGTGAGCGCCTGAGTTGTGCAAAGGATTTTACTGTCCACTCTGCAATGTTGTCGTCCACCTCTTCCTTTGCCTTCCTCTCCTTCTCCTCTCCTACACAGTTCCCTGAAAATGGTGGGTGGGAATAGGCCACATGATCTTGTTACATGACCATACCAATTCATTTTTCTTCGCTTCACAGTAGACAGCTAGTCTAAATAGTGGCTCAGGTGTCGTTTCACTCTACTGCGCACTTCCCCATTATTTTGTGATGTGATCATTGTATGAGAAGCCAAAGAGTCGTCTAAAGCATCTCATTTCTATCAAATTCCAACAATCCCCACCCCCCTCCTCTCCCTCTTTTTTTGTTTCCCCAAAACCAAATCAACATTCTCCTACTACAAACTTTTCACCTCCCCCCCCCACCCCCTTCCACCTAAAAAATTAGATTAAAAAAATAGATAAATTTTAAAA
>NW_004797289.1:2508704-2510421 GCF_000002075.1 Aplysia californica | reverse complement strand
CCCCCCAAAGAAAAAGAATAGAAAAGCATCAGCCTTGACCCTGACTATCCCCAGACGCCTGCAGCCATCCATGAGCGTGTCCAGACGTAGCGGTTACAGCGAGCAGAAGTGCCGTCTGTGGAACGACCCGTGCGAGCCGTGGACCAGCGACCCTTCCCGCGCCTGCTGCAACCCCCGACGTCATGTGTGTCAGTGCAACCTCTGGCTACAGAACTGTCGCTGCGGGACACGCCTCTGGGGCTGATAGATGGCCACCGGCGATAAGTGGCGGTGGATGTGACGTCACAACCGCGGCGCCCAATCAGAGGGCTACCTTCCCCCCGAGCCTAAACTTTATCAATCCAGTGCTTTGAAAGATAGGAAGATTTGTCTAAACTGGTTTTTAGAGCAAAAATATACACATACATGATCACAGAAGAAAAAAAATCATAAAGAGAGGAATGGCGATGTAGGGGAGACGTCCATATGGGAGAATAAAGATCAAAACAGTTCGACCAAAAAACATTGCCCCCCTTTCTTGTTTTTCTTTGATGGAGAATAAAACTGCAGCGAAGAAGATTGACATGTTCGTAAGTAATGATTTTATAACCAATTTCTTATCATAAAGGAATATTGTGTCTAGGGTTATGATGATGAATACATCTAGCCTAGTAGTAAAGGCTGTTAAAATATAGGTGACTGGCCGAGGAGATGAGAGAGAGAGAGAGAGAGAGAGAGAGAGAGAGAGAGAGAGAGAGAGAGAGAGAGACAGACAGAGAGAGACAGAGAGAGACAGACAGAGAGACAGAGACAGAGAGAGAGAGAGAGAGAGAGAGAGAGAGCGAGAGAGAGGGGGGGAGGGAAAGAGAAAGAGAAAGGGGGGGAGTAGATTACTACCCACTACAGAGCGCATTGTCAAAATCGTTGTACATTTAAGTAAAGCGAAGCTCATCGAGATAATTATGACGATCATTTAGGGCAGGGGCAAAAATGATAGAATATACAAACAGCAGAGGCAACGAAAAAGAAGTTCGACATTCGAGAGGTGAACTGTCGCCCATAGCACCCAGGAGCAGCCATCTATAGGCTACAGAACGTAATCCTAGTGCCATCTGCGGTTGTTCTGTCTGCTTGCTTATTTTGAGTTGTTGTTGTTTTTTTATTTATTTATTTTTTAAATTAATGTCTTTTGTCATAAAATTGCAGCTCTGAGCAAGCTTGTAGGGCAACATTAAATGCTAAAAACGTAATTGTGATTCCCCATGCACTATCATTAGACACAAGTCGAACGAACTTCTCCAACAAGATGTTTCTATACTTCTAAATAATGGCTCTACAGTACAGGCAGATGAAAGAAATAAAAATCACAAATCATCCCTACTCCCGACCCCATACACACCACGCCATCATATACACACGCACAAAGATTACGAGTGCAGAACCTCCGAATTTAGCCTGACGAGTTCCACTTGGGGTTCTGAAATCCCAAACTAATGACAGGCGATGGAGTCTGTCCTGTTTTGATCCAGCTACTGATTTTGTGCAGTTGCTTTCTTCATCCCTCGGCTTCATAGCTGATTAGGAATTTGCCCGAGGCTGTTGTTGATTTTTTTAATAGAGATGTTTTCGTACGGCAAGATATCATGTTAGGTTGTTGGGGGGGGGGGGGGGGGGGGGGGGTTTAAAATCTGAATTCCAAATAAAAAAACCCAAATAAAAAAAATGGGTTTGTTTGAGA
>NW_004797289.1:2502506-2506108 GCF_000002075.1 Aplysia californica | reverse complement strand
CCCTGAAAAATAGAAACATACCAATGAGCACCAAAATGAAAGTCCTGAAATGCTATGTTTGGTCAACCCTTCTATGTGGCTGTGAATGCTGGACAATCACTAAAGACAGTGAAAATAAAATAGAGGTAACAGAAATGTGGTTTCTTAGGAGACTGCTAACAGTACCGTGGAAGGAAAAGAAATCAAATGAGGTAGTGCTTGATGAAGCCCACGTAGGACGCTCAATGTTAAAAACAATCAGGAAACGACAAATGCTGTTTTTGGGACACCTGAATAGACATAAGGGTCTTGAACATCTAGCTCTCACTGGCAAAATTGAGGGCAAGCGAGGCAGGGGTAGGCCCAGAACAACATACTTAGGGAACCTAAACAAGTGGGTAACAGGGAAAGATCAGGGAAACTTGGCTTTTCTGAGAGCATCCGAGCAAAGGAATGAATGGAAAATCATGATCGCCGATGTCTGCCGCAGATCTGGCACTGGATGATGATGACAGTAACAACAGCCATTCAGTGCGAAGAAAAAGTAAAAAATACAGACAGACACAAAAGCTTTCATCTGCTTTCATCGTCACCTTCACTTCTGCCTCCCCCTCCCCCCTCCCCTTTATTTTCCCCCTTTCCTCTGTGCTCCGGAATTTGGCTATTGGTACTCCTAGCTCCTTCTCACTTCTGTCTTTGAGCAAAACAAGGGTAGGTAAGATCGAACACCTAGCCTTCTCGGATAAGGACGAATAAGTTTCGGAACTTCCGTGTGCAAATGGTGCACGTTAAAGATCCCTTAGGGGTCCAAATATCGATAACAGGAGGCTTCAACCGCCATCCGAGCAAAATTCTAAATAAAATACTACTAAAACAAAAACAAAAACCACTCAATATGAAAACAACCAACTTGAGTCCCGCGCGCTCATATACTCATAGTAATACACTGTATGACCTTTTGCAGAAGATCTTGCAAGCGCCCTGAAACTTTTACTCAAAGGTCATACTGGACTCCTGGAGATGAACAAAAAAATCTTAATTCAACCTGGCTGAGTGGAGTGAAAAGGTACCTAAAAGAGAAAGCTCATTTCAGAATTTTGAAAAAGTTTTACATTTCAATTTGCAAAACTTGCACCATTTAGAAGGCGGGCTGTTTCAATCTTGCCATAAGGACCAACCCAGGCTGAGTGGGATACAGCATTCCAACTCAAACTCAAACTCAAAGATGGAAATACGTACTAAAATTAGTAACTAATCCGCGCATGATTCAACCAAAGATTCTCTGATATTTGATTCAACCTCATCCCTTCAGCAGCCAAGGCCAAAAATTGACACTGGGGTAAGATTGGTAGATATTTCAACTGAAGCCATTTTCTTCAAGTTAAAAAAAAAGTCTTGAATCTTTTTTGTCATGAATCATTTCATACTCATAAATTATAAAACCCAACCTGTAAGTTCCAGTCCTGTCCCGTTTCTTAAATAATCTATTACTATTAGGGTTGATAGGGGCGTTAAACCTATGCTGGTGCCATACTTCAATCTTTAACATGAATCTATAGCCAAAAGGCTAAAATCTTATTTTGTCAGCATGCCTCACATATTATCCACTGAAGAGAATAATACAGGAGATTAATAATAATCTTCTTCTCCTTCCCTTTCTTCAACAAGCATTTGTGGGCGTAGCAGTTGGGCTTTTCCTCATCGTACGCAGGTGTAAGTTCAATTTCCATATCAGAGGTTTTTCATTGAGTATCTTCTTCTGTCCGCTGGGGTCTTGCGTTCCTCTCAGCCTGGCTTGGCACTGACAGACAACGTCCATGAGCAGCTAATTGCCTCCTAGATGTTCTGAATTGTATCTATAGGGAAGTAAAACTTTAACAATTATCTTCCTCTTTTTCTTCTTAAATATCAAAGAGTTCACTTACCAAACGAAAACAAAACAAAAACAAAGAAAAAGAAACAAAGCTACTGAGCTGACGCACAACCACTCTTTTTATTTAAAAACTTTACACGACCATCGACACAATTCATAACGATTTTGGAGGCCGGTTGCTTTAATTCTGCCTGTAAGGGCAAATCCAACCAACGTGGGATACATCCTAGATGAAATGTGCAAAAGCGTCAAATTATTATTCTCCTTTAGAAATAAAACATGTCGTGAGAACACAAAGTTAAAGTAAAGATCTTAGCCATAAACGTAAACCATAGATACTACTGTCTAGATCTACATGTACAAGTTTACCATCACCACAGATGGTAGCTTGCTGATCAAAAAGCAACTCCAATTCTGCCTGCCATCATTTTTGAAAGTGCAGAATAGTACAGTAGTAGATTCGGGCACTTTACTCTCGTTTCCCGATACTGTTCTGCCAATATTAAACAAGTTTGTGACTAATTATAGCCTCTCTAGATGCTTCTGAAACATTATTTGCTCGATTTAAGTGATTAACTTCGTTTTATGTGTTATTTTCATCCATTTTGCACTCGGAAATATCGGTTAAATTCGCTACCCATTGGGTAACTTCGCCACCGCGTAAGAGGAACTTCGCCATCACTTTCGGGGAATTTCGCCAGTTGACCTGGGGTTACTTATTTGGTCATCGTATTTTTTGTTTTATGTTTATTTTGTTCTTTTACTGAATATGTGAAAGAAGCCGCAGCAAAATAAGTTTTAAAAATTAAATATTGTAACATCAAACGTAGTTTCACAGATTTGCAAATAGTTTCAAATGATTGCAAAGTAAATTAAACTTATTGTAACAACAAATGAACAGTTTCAAATGATTTCAAAATAGAATTCAACCATTGTCAGCTTGCAAAGACTCTAGTAAAAGGAAGATAAGATTTCATGATCAGAACCTGAAGCTAGGCTACGGTACACGTTGCTATTGGCACTATTTTACTTTGTTTTCTTCTGGGCTCTCTCCAGCTTTTTTTGTCTTGTCTTTTACTTTCTTTTCTGTTTGGCCGCTTCTTCTCTTTCTTTTTTCTCCATGAACCTTCTTTTTTGCTCAATAAGTTCTGTGCTTGTTATGGCACGTGACGATTTCGATGGTGTTTGCTGACTGAGAGGAGTGACTCCAAAAATAATGATGGCAATGGACAAATTCCACATTCCTAGTTTTGCTGTCAATGTCCTGGACGGTTGCCGGGGAAGGTGAAGTTGTTTATTCAGTCTCCCCCTCCCAGGGTGCTGGGTTCACAGTCTGTTCCAAGGCTGGTGACTGGAGGAAGGGGCAGGATCACATGGTCAACGAAAGTCAAAGACATTGACTGGCTGCTCTGCAGTGTCAATGAGGTAGATGTCCATTCCTTCGAGAAATTAAAGATCCTCAAAGCTGTCGAAGGAAACTTCAACCTCAACTTCTTGGGGCTCTTTGGAGAATTCCTTTAATGGTGTCAGAGGGAATGTACACAGATGGGGGGAATCTGTCTCCTGTCCAAGGGCACGACTACGGTGGCCTGGAATGCTGTCTTCATCAGGGTGGTCTCAAGGTTGAGTCCCAGGTCTGCTTCAAAATTCTTGGCCATGTCGCCTTGATTCTTGATAATGGTCAGATTTGGGAAATTTTGAAAGGAACTCTGTACAACACATGTACTTTCTGCATAAGGTCTTGAATGGC
>NW_004797289.1:2460248-2502406 GCF_000002075.1 Aplysia californica | reverse complement strand
AGAGAGAGAGAGAGAGAGAGAGAGAGAGAGAGAGAGAGAGAGAGAGAGAGAGAGATGAAGAAAGATGACTGGGTGTGTGTGTAGTCATTGTGAGCGTGGGTAGAGGCACAGTTCTGCGGGATCCTCAGGGGTTAGGTCAGGACGCCTTTTAATTAGTTCGTACCAGTAATCCTTACCAGGTTGACCTTGTTTAAACTGGGTTTTCAGGCCCAGTCTCTCAACAACCCTCCCCACTTTCAATAAAATATGTGGTTTAGTCAGTGGGAACCCTACTTTGGAAGCTCTAATTGCCCATTCAACTATGGAAGTTTCTATATCTTCGGGGATACTGCGTTCCCTCCTCACCCTCCTGTCTAATCTAGACCGCCCAGAGATGGGGTCAGCTAACGTCTTTCTGGGCACATTGAACTCTCTGGCAGCACCAGTACAACTATGACCATTCTTAACAGCTTCGATTGCCTTTTCTTAACACTCCCTAGAATATTTATTGTTATAAATATTTTTTTATGTTTTCGGCACTCCTCAAGCTTTCAAAGTGCGGCGCTATGAAAAAGATTACAGGTGGTGAAGTGGTGCGACAGGGGGCAAATTTACCAGAAAATATTATACAGATGAATAAACCTAATTTCTGTACAAACTCCAATTATTTAATACAAAATTGTTTCTTTAGTCAATTAAAAGAAACACTAGAAATGGTGAAAAAAAAGTTGCAATTTATGGCAATGGCACACAATGACAGTCATCACAACAAAGGAGAAAAAAGCGGAAGGTTAGCCCAAAGCAAGATAGTGGGAGGCAGAAGGAAGCGTCACGGGGTTACAAGCACTCATTTAGTCAAATTTTTGGAGCGCTTGTCTACTTCATAGCTCCTTATTGATTGGTAATTTCAGTAAGACGTTTTGTCTGCTTTCGAATTTAGTGACACTTAAAATTGTCTGAAAATAGGGCAGATGGGTTATTCCATTGTAAAGTATAACAGGGAGACCAGGTGGTGAAGTTATCCGAATCTTCTCTACATTATGAGTATATGCAGTTTTCACAACTTTACAGGAGAGACAAAAAACTGAACGTTCAGTTTTTACCAAGAGAACAAACTCTCTGTAAACATCCCAAGCCAATATTTTTAAGAGTAAAATTTTGATAATAACTTCCTTATTATCTTTAAAGCAAATGTTTTCTCGATAACAACATTCAGCATTTTGACACTCCTGTAAAATTGTAAAAAACTGTATATTAGACTACACTTGTAAAAATGATGGCAGCATTATGTCCGTATTCAATAACCAACTTGAGACCAGGATGATCAACATGTCCCAGTCAAGCAAATGTGATTGTAAGTGTGTTACGCCTCTATTGACATAAGAAAAATGATTTGGGAGGTGGGCTGCTTTTAGTTTTTAGTTTTAGTAGAGGTTTTACGGCACCAAGGGCTGGATGTCAACAGAGAAGTCCATATAGGGAATCAGACTTACTCTGCTCACCTCTCTAGCTTCAACAGCACAAAGTCTGCTTCGACTATCAAGGCACCCCGAAAATAGTGGGTAACAAGAGTGTGACAAACATACAAAAGATGGGCTGTTTTAATTTTAACCCAGCCTGACAAGATCAGTCTCAGCTGAGTGGGACAGAACATCCCAGCAAAGAGATGTAGATACTTGGTACAAAACATTTCTCCACTGAGGAACTGAACTCCACGTTTTCTGCACTGCACTGGCAAAGAGCCTAACCTTTACACAACTGGCGTCTGCACCACAAAATAGAGCTTGCTGATTGGAATTATCGTCATCATTGCCTTTCTCAGGGTGTAGGCAACGAACAAACACTTTCCACCTTTCCCTACCCTAGGCCAGCCTCTTGACATTATTCCACGTCTTCCCACTTTTCTGTCTATCGATTTCTGTGACTCTTCTCCAGGTTCCACGTGGTCTTCCCCTTGATCTTTTACCCTTTACCCGGGCCGATCAAAATACAACTCTCTAGTTACTGCTACATTCTGTTATCACAGTGACACCAGGATGATGAACTGCGAACTGGTCCCAGTCAAGACTAACCCGAAAAAGAAAGAGGTCTAAGAGATCTGTAAAAACTAAAGACAAAGAACCTCAAACTTCTCTGAAATTGTGTGCTTCTAGACACACAAAGCCAATTCATTAATTCAGAAAAAGAAACTGCATTTGAAAATGTTAGTTTTAGCTGGTGGCATGAAATCTAATATCCTCCTTCTTCCTAGTCTGATAAGAAAACTTTCACATTTACTCAATACAGATATTTATATTCATAAAACTCATAATTCATGCAAAAATCCACAAAAATTCAGGAAATAATAAAAAGTAATTTATACATAAATTTTTATAAACAAGTAGGCTATAAACTTCCTGTTCCATATTTACACCAGAAACACACATTCAGCAACTATAGTATATATGATACTTTTACTAGCTTAAGCTGTGATACTAAAAAAAGATAAATGGAATCAAGACATGTTTGCACAGAAATACGAATTTCAATATCCAAACCTATGCATATAAAGAACAGTTTAAGCTGAGTTCGCATTGTATGTGAGATCCTTTCAAACTGTACATTAGCAATGTTTATCAACAATCAATCTTCAATACAAATGGGTATTATTTTCAGCAGGATTATCAGACATTTTTTCAACAGCATGGCAAGATATATGGTACCGGGTAGATACTGCAATGAAAAATATGCACTGTACAATTCGGCATAAAACTTTTTTCATCTAAGAAACTGTTGAGAAAACTTAACACATATGCACCCGCACACACGCAAAAGGCTTACAAACACACACACACACACACACACACAAACACACACACTCACACACACACAAACACACACAAAAACACACACAAGGGCCATTCTCACAAACATAAATCATTAAATACAAAATACTTCTTACAATAACTATTGGCATCCCAAGGATTAAAAAAAACATGAAGTTGAAGTAAAACAAATGTAAATATCATTTCTACTGCTAACTTACTATTTTTCTGAGGGAGAAAGCCTCAAAAACTATCTTAAAATAAGATACCAACGATGTAAACAATGGTAGTGAACCCCCAATCCATTTACGTCAGGGATCACTCGGTACCACATTGTGATTCATGTAATCAGTACTGACAACTATCTACTTCGTTGAGGTAATAACCCTTTAAAACAGTAATAAGGAAATATTCATACTTAGCCTTAAATTGTACAAAATTGCATGATCCTCTTAACAAAGTCAATCAATTGAAGTAAAATATGATTCTTTCAGTTTTTTTAAAATAGAAATTAGGAGAGAAAAAAAACCCTTTCCATTCAAAGAATTTAAGATGTAAAGAAACATGTGTAAATTGATACATAAACATGAAAAGTTTGGCTCTTACACACTGACACACGTAGAAGTTTTAAATACCTCGAACCAAATAACTAAATTCCACGCATCAATTTCAGCCATCCTTTTCCTGAAAGACACAGCATAAGTGTGGCAGCGCAGTGAAATCGGGCACTCGTCAAAGGAATTAAATTTTAAAAACACAATTTTCAACTCGTCCTGATATGTTTTTCTTTTCTTTTCTTTTTTTTTTTGCTCACTACCATATATATATATGTTCATTTAAAAACCAATTCTGGGTGGATAATACTGAAATGTGTTGATCAAAGGTGCAGAAAATATAAATTTGCTGTTTCCAAGGATATTCGAGCTTTGGAAGTATTCAAAACTTTGCAGGCCATTTTCTCGCTAACTTAACCTCTGAAACCAGGCTACCCACCTCCTTCAATTGTAGATATCTCAACTTCTATTCAAGATAGATGGGTATTTTATTCATTAAAAATAAAAGCAAAGCAAAGGAACAAGCCTTAAGATGTTACAAATAGCTCCTAAAAACTGACGAGCACCTGACTCCACCATGTTACGACATAAATGTAATATAAATAATTCACAAAATATTCAGTTTGTATAACTGTACAATAGTGAGAAACCATCTTAATTTCAAGTACTTTCTTAGATTTTTGATGAGGGGGGAATAAAGATGCACTGTCTAATGTTGTCCAATGTACGGTCTACCTAGCAACCCTGAAAGACATTCACTTCTTTAAAGACAGTCAGACAAAAACTGACGACTAGACAATATCCAGATCTTGCACCTCTGCCCAGCTCGGTCCCGCTCGGACTTTGACTGGGAGCTGGACATTGAGTGTGATGGCTTTCTCCATCTGGTGCTTTATGAGTCCGGCCACTGTCATCAGATGACCAGTGGTCACTTCATAGATGAGCTCATCGTGCAGCTGAAGAACCAGATATGCCCCACCGCCTTTCAGAGCCTCGGTCCTCACAGGAACACCTGACCAGACAGTTTTAGTAGAGGTTTTACGGCGCTCGCAACTGCATAAGGTCATATGAGCGCTAGAAGATTAGAGGAGTTACAAGCCAGTAACAAACATAAAAAAGAAGAATGGGAGATAAGGGCGATAGAAGTTTGATAGGAAAGAAGGAGCAAACCAAACCAGAGCACCCGCCAACCACCCACTGACCAGACAGATCATAAACAAAACATATGACAAGAGCATAAAAGATATACTTTACATTTGGAGACAGGACATGACATGAATAACATTAGTTTACATCTTTAAAAAAAAAATACCAGAACACCACATCAAATGATATCCTCCCTACTCCCTCCCCCCTCCCATAAATTCATGCACACATCTAAAAATTAAAAAAAAAACCAAACATTACCAAAAGCACGCGCACACACACACAAACGCACAAACACACACACACGTACATTTAAACACACATATAATAAACACCACACTCACATATAAATATTCACCAACACATGCATGGACACATTCATCCAAAAAGTAACCCCTAAATACATTTACACTTTTACCTAAACATACATCCATCCAAAGATACGCTCACATATTAAATCAAACATACATCCACTTAGTCACCCTAAATTACACCCACACAGACATTCACACATTGACCCACAAATGCACTCACACATTCACCAGCACTTTTACTCACATATACACCCACAAATGCACTCACACATTCATCCACGTATATATACATCACACAAGCACTAACACAAACACCTTCACATGCACTGACTCATTCACGCACAAATACACTTACACATTCACCCAAAAATAAACTCGCACACATCATATTTATACATTCATCCACAAATGCACTGACAAATTCACTGACCAATACACCCAAATATACATTCACACACTCATCAAGGATACATCCACACATACGTTCATACATTCATCCACAAATACACTCACACATTCACCCATACACACACACACACAACTGCACTCACACTCACCCGCACATGCACTCACACTCACCATGAGAAGTGGCCTGAGAATGTGCAACCCGCGAAGCAGGAAACAGTTCCATTAGTCTCTTATCGATGTTGGTCATAGCAATCTTGACAAGGTCAGCAGCCGAGCCCTGGATTGTCGTGTTGACCGCTTGACGCTCTGCCTGTAGGTGATGACCGCACACATTGATATCAGTGGCCAGTAAACAAAAGCAATAACAGAGTAATCTTTACATATATATAACCACATAATATCCCTATTTTAGAATTACAAAGTTCTATCTGCTCAGTACTTCGTTTTTTTTATTTTAGTAAGTGTTTTACGGCACTTGCAACACAATAAGGTCGTATAAGTGCCGAATATTAAAGGTGTTACTAGAGAGTAGCAAACACAAAATAGAAGGAGGGGAGATAAGGACGAGAGATGTTTGATAGGAAAGAAGAAACAAATCACACCAGAGCACCCGCCAACCACCCACGTACTTAGTTTTGAGAAGTTCAATGTCAGAAACTTTCAGTTGCACATGTCAAGCTTTTTCTAAAACAATTCTTTGAATATCTTGATAATGATTTCGAATAATCTTATTATTTTGAAAGAGCAGATAAAACGGTTGGTTTCTGAACTTGGGGTCTTAGTACAGTGGAGTCCACTTATAACGAGTCCTGAAACAACGAGAAGTCTGTTATTAAGACACTTTTCTAAAATCCCGTTTTTTTCCCTTCTTTATCTTTGTAAATAAAATACTGCTATAGCGCAATCGGACAAACATGGGAGTCAGTTATAGCGGAATATTGCTGCTGCTGTGCACAGTGCACAGGCCAGTTATACATATAAACCTCGCCAGTTGAGAAACCTGTTGGTGATCTAGCGAAACCTAGGACCTTACATCAACTCCTTGAGCGAAACAAAGAATAGGAGAGCCCACGTTTGCCAACAATGATGGCCCGAGTGAACGAGTGGGGGGGGTGTGGTAAGCGCAGACAAGCAGAACGCATCGTGTGATAGGCCAGCCTAGTCTAGATTATCTACGCCTACCACTACCCATGCCCTCACTTCTCCGATGCGGGGATGGAGAGGTCACAATGCTGTGATGGATGGAGTGAATGTGTAGTAACGTGGGCAAGCAGACGAAACACACCACGGGTGTGGTGGGGTGGTGGACAACACAGCGGGCGAGTTAGCCCAGAGCGCATTTTTTCTGATCGCCAACGCCGTGCTGTCAACATCGCTAGCGCTTGAGAAAGATACCTGATTCAATTTTTGATCAAGTAAGACCTAGAGGTCATGTTGAACAATGTCATCGTCAGTGTAGATAACAAAAAGAAATAAACAGAACACCAAACTAATAGATTAGGCCTACTTTATTACTTCCATTGAATTTATTACTGGATTCCTTATAACGAGATTCCTGGTATAACGAACATTTCGCACCGGTCCCCTACGTCTCGTTATAACAGGATTCCACTGTATTTCAAAACTGCCAAAAACTTCAGATAGAACTTTGTAATTCTAAGGTAGCTACATGTCTATAGAAACAAACGTATATTGCAGCAATAGAAATAACAGAGGGATCTGTCTATATATCAGAACAAACACAAATTCCAACAGTGGCAACAACAATAACACATATATCTCCATAGTCAATAAAACAATATTAAAAATTCAAAACAAAATGTCTGAAAAGACTGTTCAGGATGCCTGATGCTGGATTATTTGAGAAAATCACACAAAATAGTAGCCTTAATAAAAGCTTCACCAATATATTTTCATGATTTTATCCCAGTGTATGGAAGTTCAAAATACCTTGAATTGAAATTAAACAATCACTTCAATACAGGTGTTTGTTTGTCTGCAAGCAGTATTTATTTTCATAATCTCATTTCCGTTCAGAAATCATAAAATAGGAATAAAAATGTATTATTCAAAAGCTCTATACAGAGTTATCAGATAGGAACATGTACACAAACATACACTCTACATACAGAACCACAAAAGCACTGCACATACACGAATGCAGACATCTTCAACAACACATACATTTAACAGAACAAGTCTTAAAGAAGCTATAAATCCAACTTTGATAAAAAGACAAAGGGTTGTCAAAGGACTCACATGAGCCCTGACGTTAGGGTTGCTGTGTTTGATGGAGGGCAGATACCGCCTTCTATTGAACATTGTCTTCACAAAGCCATTCTTCTGGCAAAATGTTACCGTGTCCCGCAGGTATCGCCGCACACCTGGATATCAAATTATTTTTTTTACATCATAAGCACACACACACAAGAAAGGGGCAAACATTTTGTAATGATAGAACAGCAGTGACAGGCATTCTGTAGACTTCAAGCAAAAATAGTATCAAAACCCTCCTTTGAATAATCAAATTGAGTTGTTTGACTTTACCTACCCATTGTGCTTTGTGAATTGATTTTTAGTCTGACCTTTCACTTCATTATGAAAAACACACCTGAATAAAAATGTGTTTTATATCTATACTATAACCTTTTTGTTAAGCACCAAAAGCTATGTCCAAACATAAAATTAAGTACCAGTATATAAAATATAACAATGTAGAGTGAACACTAAACTATTTCATTGATTATGACAATAGGAAGAATTAAAATGTAATGTATATATGTTGGTCTTCACTACTCAATAAAATGACACTAGTCCATCACATAAAATGAAAGAACCTTAAAAAACCATGGCTGCGTAACAATTCAACTAGTTAATCACATAAAATAAAAGAACCTGAAAAACCATGGCTGCGTAACAATTCAACAAAGAAAATTAAACATTTTATAAATTCTATCGGCAAAATATTGTGAAACTTAAGGCATAAACAGCTGAAAATTGAACATTCCCATATGTAAATCCACTCCTTACTCTAGAAAAATACACAAATTTCCTTCATAAATATCAGTGTTTGCCATACACTTTTAAGACAATAAAAGCTTTCAATATCCATCCTTGTCTTATTCTCAAAAAAAAAGGATGCACAGAATTGTGAAAGACGTAATCATATCTATCTCAGATGTACTCGATAGAATATTAGCACCAAAAAAAAAAGAATTTTAAGTAAAGGTTTACAAGGTAACTGAACTAAAAACAGTGTCACACAAAAATTGTACAATTCCCACCAGGATATCTGGCCTTGAAAGTCTCCATAAAGACAGAAGCCTCGTTGACATCCACTCCAAGCTGTTCACCCAGAGCTTTGGGCCCGATGCCGTACAGCATGCCATAGCAGACCTGTGGGCATGTGGCAGAAAGGCTTTTAGTAGCACTGTCCTTTTTAAAAAACACAATTATGCAGATTATTTTACAATTTTACATATGAGAGCCAATAAAATGAAAGTTGTTACCAAGAAAACAACATTTTCTTTAAAGATAATAAGGAAGTTATCAAATTGTATTCTTAAAAACATTGACTTGGGATGTTAGCAAAGAGTTTATTTTCTTGGTAACAACATTCAGGTTTTTTTTGGCTATCCTGTGAAATTGTAAAAATTGCTTATACAGTACTTTTAAAAATGATGGCAGTGTGCAGAGTGTGTATCAGTAGCATAAATTCAGAGTTCTTGTTGAATACTTTATAAGAATACAGTCCTACCTGCTCTCATGACCACCTGTCCAAGACAATCACCTGTCCAAACGACCACTTCCCACTTCAACCCTTGCATACTTTTTTTGACATATTATAATGACACTGTCCAAGACATCCACCTGTCTAAGACAACCACTTTTCTTCTCGATCTTGGGTGGCCATTTTGGACAATTTTGACTGTTCCTTCCCCACGTAGCAACCAAACTCATGCATTAGGAGCATAGCTTGAAGAAGAGTTCTTAGGAGACTTAAAATACTGCAGGTACATCAAGTTACACTAATAAGTAAGAAATGATAATATAGTTATGCAACAGCCATAGCAAACCTGTGGACAAGCAACATAAAGACTTTTGGTAGCGGTCTGCCTATTTAGATCCACTACTAGAAGTCACGATAGTTCTTATCACATGTAAGCAGACAACACCCAGCCTTGTAAGTCCTCAGAGCCAGGCAACATGCATCTAAGAGCTCAGAGCATGACAAAATGTGTAGACGAAGTCAAGACCTGAAAAAGATGACTTGGGCAGTTGTATTATGAAAGAGATGATACTGCTGTTGTCAAGGCTGTGCTACCTGTTTGGCTTGTGCCCGTTGATCGGGAGTGACCTCATCTACGTTCACGCTCTTCATCTGACTGGCTATGATCTTGAAGACGTCCCCGTCCCGGGTGTTGAGAACAGAGGCCAACCGGGTATCGCCGGACAGGTGACAGATGATCCTCAGCTCCAGCTGCGAGTAGTCTGCTGCGACAATCACTGCACCTATCGGGGAACGGGGGGGGGGGGGGGGAAGAGGAGAATGTGGGAGAGGGAAAATGAAGTGGAAGATGGGAGGACGGAGAAAAGAAGGAATAGATGGGTATGGAGAGGAGGATTGAATGGAAAGAGTAGAGGACAGAGGGGAGACAAGAGGAGACAATGAGGAAGATGAAAGGGAGGGGAACGAAAGGAGAAAGGAGAATTAAAAGGTTGAGGTAGAGGATATGGTGGAATATGAGAAAGAAGGGAAGAGAAGCAGAAGAAAGACGGATGGAGGAGAGGGAAGGAAGGACAAAAAGTGGAAGGAGAAGGGTAATAAGAAAAGATTGCAGTGGAAGGAATAAAAAACAAAGAAAGAAAATAAGAGAAGATGATCAGAGGAAATATACGAGGAAAAAGTTGGTTATAGTTATAAACTTTTATGAAAAATGATCCCTTATTTAATACTAAGTTTTGTCCTCGACATTTGTGTGTGTGCCTGGAAAAAGGTCCCAGTTGTCGGCAAAGCTTTTCTTTAGCAACAGGGTGAAAAGGCCAAAAACATCGTACTTTGTCAAAAATTTTGTTCCATCAGAAAAAACACATTTAACCATTTCTTAATAACGTATTTAAAGGATTTTATGATATTTTAAGTCTAAATATTTTTATTAGCTTTTTTTGCAACATGTTGTAGGCCTACTTCACCAAAGGTTAGAATTGTGCTAGAAATTGGGTTTTACTCCAAACTTTCTTTTTACACCCTGTGTTACAAAATGAGGCATATCTTTAAGACAACTAGATATTTCAACAATTTAAAAATCACTGTGTTCTGCATTATATTTGCTGTCAATATCCAAAATTTCTGACGACTGGGACCTTTCTCCAGGTACACACACATTTTCTATGCACTGATGAGCATCGTATTTTGATCCTACCGAGACATGAAAGAATTCAGGGTAAATATAGACTTACAAATATTAGCATATAAAACCTCATTAAGGTTTCCTCTGTTATTCTTACCTCTGAATGGAACAAATATTTTCCTCATGCTGACAGGCAATCCCTCTGTCACGGCCTTTGAATCTCCAGGTTCATTTTGCTCCTGACCATCCAGACCTTGAACAAATAAAAACCAAAAAAAAGTTCACAAAAACAAAATAACAACCAAAAACAGCTTCAAAAGAGAGAGAGCATATAGGGAATACTTTTTGAGGGGGAAAAAAATCACAACAAAAGAGAGAGTAGATGATTTCTTCGGAGGGCCGCAACAGATTTCTGTAATAACAGAATAATTGTTCATTTATCCCACTGTAGTGGACTTGGGTAGAGCTGGTATAAGCAAATAACAGCATGCCTGACTAGCGAGCAACAAGCTCAAACAAGCATTATGGACTTTGATAACAAATAGAAACACATTACATTTTGCCGTAATAAGAAAAGCGGCTAAGCAAAAAAATCACATCAGCAGTGATTCCTTTTTATATTAAGATACACAAGAAATGCAAGCAACTCGTCAATAAAAAAGAGCTGCAAATGCTCATATCTGAAACAGTTCACTCTATTTCACAAGAGATTAAAATTTAAGGACGCCAAAAAAAACCCACAAAGTCATTTCAAGCTCTTTTATTTAGGCAAATAGAGAAAAAAAATTCTGAATAAATCAAATCACTATTATACCTTTTATCAGTTCACCTAGGAAAATTTCATCACTAATACACATTCTAACAGTTTACCTGGCAAACTGATAGCAAAATCCTTTGGAATGTTCTGCAAGTTAGGCTCGGCAATACTGACTCGACCAGTAGCAGAGAAAATCTGGCAATCGGAAAAGACTCTGGGCATGTCCAGCCTGGCACAGGGTTTGGCCTCGCGCTGTAAGGCCAGCAGGGACTTGGTGAGGGCAGAGCTGAGCCGACGCCACTCAAGGATGACGGCAGGCAGCTGGTGGTGGGAGCTCAGCTTCTCGAGGACTTCCTTGCTGGTGCTGCCCACTGTGGTGCGTTTCCCACGCCCTCTGGTGGGCAGGCGTGCGACGGCGTTTGGGTCGCCGTTCAGAGGAAGCCGGAGTTCAATGTAGAGTATCTGAGATGTGGATGAAATTATTTGTTCATTTGTTTTATTATTCTAAGTAAAGAGAAGCACATCGATACAATAATGATGATTTAATGTCAGAAAACAGTAAGACAGACATACAGGAACAACAAAAAGAAAGAAAAAAAGTAGAATTTAATAGTGGACCTGTGATCTGCAAAGCGGTTGAAATTATGATATTAATCACAAGACAAAACATAGCATTAGTGATGCTTCAAATATGTACACAACAGTAAATGCAAAAAATAACGATAGAAAGAGGCAGCATGGATCAAAGCATCAAATTATGGTAGTATAAGCGGATGGCTACTTACTCTTTCAGTACACAAGGGATTCCACAATTTTATGCCCCCAACAGTGAAGGGTGTTACCTTAAAACAGCTTTAATTCAGTCAGATATCGATGGATTTTTTTTGTGAGCACTCAGACTATTTGTAATAAGAACAGAGAATCACAATATAGGTGAAAATAAGTAGTAAATATAGCACAGGACCAGATGTATTTCTTAGGGTGGATGAAATCGGTACCCTCCAAAATACTACTTTAGTGGCAATCCGGATAAAGAGTTAAGGCAGAGAAGTGGCTGAGCAGAGAAAAGCACAACTCACACAGACCACGGTGTATCAATACAACAGTTGTTACTGTCACAGGGACAGAAAATTTCAGCTCTAAAAGACATTTTCAATCTTAGTATGTCTCATTACCTTTGCTATATCATCAGTGGATGTGAGGGAGAAGACATGTCCGGCCAGTTGGTACGCTCGCTCCTCCAAAAACGTCAGCTTGGACATCATGACAGACTTCTGGCTCTCAAATTGCTCCTCACTCACACCTGGCGTTATAGCAAGACATAATGTGTTATCCACCAATATAAATCCCAAAATAAAAAATCAGTAACTAAACCTAAACATGGGGAGGGGGGGGGGGTTGTGAAACTGTAAAACATTTACATTACAATTACTAAACAGCTCTCTTTCCTGTCCTTCTCTTTAACAGAGGATGAACACAGAGGTGCTCGCACTTTTCTTGCCCCACTCACCAAACCCATTGAGCTCCATGCGGGCCAGGGTGACCACTGCGGGCATCTCCACCGTCCTGAAGGCCTCCAGCAGTTGTTCCTCAGCCAACATCTCCTGGAAGTATCCCATGAGCTTCAGGGTGAGCACACTCTCAGTACACGCACGCAACCGGCCGCCTACTCCACTCCGCACGTCACAACTAAGACTGAGGAGACCAGTCACTCCACCAACCGCTGTTGAAAGAAGGAAGAGTTGCATCTAGACTTATAGGCAGTGTCAGGGACTCAGTTCAAGACATAAAGAAGTCTAAGCAGCTTCACCAAGTAGATGATACTCATGACATAGGTCTGTGTTTCAACCATCAACCTGGCAAAACTGGCCATTTTTTCTTTTTTTAAATGTTCTTCTACTCATTTTTCAGAGCAGTACTCCACTTGCCACTTATCCAGCCAACAAAGCGTACATCACAAAATAAACAGCTTACATCCAGTCCTCACTCAGGCTTGAAGAGGAATTTTTTTTGTTACATCATAACAAAGCACAGTCCTGTCTCACCGTCAAGCAATGGCAGTTCCGCTGGGATGTAGCTGGTCACCATTCTGTGCAGATTCTTGAGTCGTCCACCGGGCTGTCTCAGCCAGTCAGCGACCCGCGGGTCCTCACAGGACGGGAGGCCACTGCCAAGTGTTCTGGCCAGAAGAACGTACACACTCTTGGCATCGAACACGCCAACGGTGTGCTGGCCTGAGTCTGAGGGAGAGAAAAACACTACCTGAGTCATGAGATTTTGTTTTAGTAAGCATTTTACGGCACTTGCAACACAATTAGGTCATATACTTGCCGAAGATTAGGTGTTAGAAGAGAGTAACGAACGCAAAAAAGAAGGAGAACAGATAAGGACAATAGTTGTTTGATAGAAAAGAAGGCGCAAACCACTCTAGAGCATCCGTCAACCACTCACCGAGTTATGAGTAAACAGAAGCACATCAACATTTAATCAGTCTTAAAGTGCAGGGAAAAAGGAAGACAGACAGACATACAACAGAGTGTAAGAGAAAAAGTAGGACCTACCCGGGGTGCGTGCCCCCCAACCATTTGCAGTAGGAGATAAAGTCAAAGAGTTTGTGTCATAGTGCTAAAAATATTATGATGTTACATCAGTGTTTGTTGGAGTTTGGCCTAAAGAGAAAGACATTGACACAATGATGATGATTCAGTGCTGGAAAGACAGACGTATAGAAATGGCAAGTGGACAGAGAAGAAGTAGTCTGCAAAAGACCCCCCCCCCTTAAGATCTCATAAACATTTCGGATCTAAAATAGGAAGATTAGAATAAAAGTTACTAAGGAGTTTGGTTTACTGCAAGTCTGTACAATGACAACTATATTTTTCTGGAATAGAAAAAGGTTACTGTAACACTGAAGTAAAAAAAAGCAGAAGAAACAGAGAACATTTAAGCATCCACAAATTTTCTGTAAAGTCTGAATTTCATCTTTCTCTGCAACTTCAACTTCAATCTTCGATGGGGAATTTCAAATGCTGAAAGTGAATCACATTGTCATTAACAATTTATTGAAACTGTCCTCCTAACTTTGAATAATAAATTTTTATGAAACAAAAAAAGTTCCTAGTCCAAAACACTTCCATGTGGTAGTAGTCACTTTAACCATTTCACTTCAAGGCCTGCTCCATAATCCTACCAAAGAGCCCATGACACTTTTACCCAGACCAGGCAGTAAAAGGGGTTAGAATGAAGATGGGGAAAAGGGCACCAGGATAGAATTTGTAAACACATAAATATTCTATATCAATACAGGGCTGCAATGAACACAAATTCCTCCTATAATTGGAATTTCATTTCCAAATTTTGGCATTTCTGACCTGCATGTTCTTGTAAGACAGCCGCCAATGCCTGTAATCGAATCTCCTGCGTCAGAGTCTCGTCCAGTGGGGGTTCAGCAAGCGTGTCATCTGGGTCAATGTCAGCTAGTTCCCAGAAATACCAGATGCAACATACAAGGACAATTGTGGTGTAAATATATCATTTGTCATGATGAACGAAACAAATGCCCACCAACTTCTTCAGTCTAAAAGATATGAGTTTGTTTGAGCAGAAAGAAACAACACGACAATGGTCATTTGGATCAGGAAAACGCAAGATACACAAATAAAAACAACACGACAATGGTCATTTGGATCAGGAAAAAGCAAGATACACAAACAAAAACAACAGAGGGGGGAAAAAATAGAATCTCCCAGTGGCATTCTCCTACCAATGGCAAATGTTTATCAAAAACACAATATCAACACATCAATGGTCATTAACTGCAGGGAAAAAAAGCAAGAAGGGCAGACAGAAACAAAAGTTGAAAGCGGCGCCCTCCAACTACCCTCACTTTATCTTATTCCTCTTTTTTTTATGACAAAGCTAAGATATACCAGAAGTGAAAATGTTACGGGTTGCCACATACCTACAAAGCCTGTGGGCATCAATGACAAGAAGTAGGCATCTCTGCTGCCCCAGGTCACGGCCACACCCACCAGCATAGAGTCTGTGTCAGGCACCAGGAGACCCAAAGCTGAAGGACTGTCTGTCAGGGATGGGGACGATTTCCCTGATTGGGGAGTAAGTGAGTTAAAAAGTTAAAAGGAAAAAGGAAAAAAAAGCCATTTTTATTCCGGAAATGGTAAATGAAATAAAATTCAACGGTACTTTAATTGAGGTAAAAATAAAAGACAATACAATAATGCTTTTACTAAGGGGGAAAAATACAGGATAAAATATCGCTTTTGTTGAGTTCAAATATATTAAACAATAAAATACCATCTTTATAAAATATGAAAATAAAAAATAGGATAAATCACCACCTTTGCAAGGTTTTTTTAAAAGTTTCAGTAAGGTTTTACGGTGCTTGCAACTGCATAAGGTCATATGAGCGCTAAGGAAATGTCAACAGAGAAGTTCAAACGGAGAATCAGGCTGACTCTGCTCATCTCTCTAGCCTCAACAGCACAAAGTCTGCTTCGACTATCAAGGCACCCCGGAAATAGCAGTTCACAAGAGACTGACAAACATACAAAGGAAGTAGAGGAAAAATGACGATAGAAAGTATGAGGGAAAAAAAAGTAGCAGTTCCCCCTATGTTGTTCCGGCACAGTATGAGCATGACATTGATTAATCAGCCCATTTACAATTCTGCTGTGCCTAAGAATATGTTAATAACACCCCTTTGGGAATGGCCTAAAGACGCTTCAGTCAGTAGTGCTGTCCTGGGGGGGTGGGGGGGGGGGGGGGGGGGGGGGGGGGGCAGGGACTAAAATTAAAATAGAATTTTAAAAAATTGAAGAAAATATCACATTAACTGAACTCAGAAAATATACATAATTCTACAAACACCTCACTGCTGGTTACCACTGTGCAGCACCTTATTTTTGACAATTTATTTCCAAAGTTGCTAATTATAATTCATGAGCTTGAGTCCACTTTCACAAAAAAAAAGCAAAATACCACCCTTTCTGTATGCAAGTTACTCACTTTTCATGAACTTGCTGCCAATTCCTGAAGCAGATCGAGTGCCCTTCTTGGCTGAGGGCTTCCTCTCACAAGCAACAGCAAGGCTGTAGCACGGCTGAGCTCTCCACTCAGCCAGGAACGAGTCAAACAAACGCTGGTCCGCACACACATCCATGATGGTGAAAGACTGCTGAGTCAGCAGCTGAGACGCGACCAGCGACTGACCGAGCCCATCCATTCCTTCCTCCTCCTCCTCATCACCATGCAATGATGTCATTTCCTCATCAGACATGACTTCTATTCCTTCTCCGGAATAGTCCGCAACAGAAGAAATGGCTTTGTGCAAGGTCCTTGTCCCAATGGAAGAATTGTCCTCTAAGCCTTCAAGCAGGTGATTGTCTGTGACTTTACCAGTAACTTCAGCAACTTTTTCAATTAAACCTGTTTGTAAAGATTTTTTACACTTTTTGTCTTTCAAGACAGTGAATTTCTCCCTTTGGTTCTGTATTACGACTGCACTGTCAACTTTTTTTGCACTTTGACCAGAATTTTCCCCATTCTTTCCCTTTGACATTAACTTTACAAAAGGGGAGGTCATTTTTCTACCAGAGTCCTTGACCCGAAGTGGAGAGTTAGCAGCCATCTTGAGGGGAGAAGCAAAACTAGATGTTTCTTCCGGAGGTGTCGGGGGGACACAGTCACTTCCATCGTTGCGTGAGGAATTGTTGGACGAAGGTTTACTACTAGCAGCAGCAACTACATCACTTTGTTCTGTCCCTTGTGGTCTCTCTCCAAGGAGATGGATCTTATTTGTCCTCAAATTCTGAGACTTATCTCTGCAAGAGGACTGTGGTAAAGTTTCACACTCTCTCATAAGCTTGTCCATCAAGGACGAACTGAAGGAGTCTGGAAAACACTCGTCAGAATTTACAGGAACATTTCCATGAGAAGCAGAACTTTGGGTAGTCTTAGAACCATTTGTTGATAACAACTTTCCATTTCTTGTAGAGTCACCTTCTTCCAAACCATGACTCTGAAATGTTCCTTTACTTTTGATAGGACCAGGACCTTTAGCCAAATAATAGCCAGCAGTGGCATAACACTCTTTTTTCTCTAAAATTCCTTGTTTTTTATTTGCGTTCACCATGACAGATGTGCCAGAGAAATGTGGCTTTTTATCATCCTCCAATTTAGGGGCTTCTTGAGTCAGTTTTTGCGTCAGTTCACGCATGCGTTTCTGCGTCTGTGTGAGCGTTTTACCCACCAGTCTCCTCGCTCTCTCAGGAATGTTGGGAGTAGAGTTTGTCGGCACAGAAATACCAGCATCTTTTGTGACCAAACCTGAGCAAAGTTTGCCAAGCACTGGAGACACACCGGGATCTATGCCGGCTGCTGTTAGTGACTCAGAGAAAGAGTCCCCGAGAGCCGCTAGCAAAAGTTCTTCATTCTCCTGCAAATCTGAAGTGAACGGAGAAACCCTTGTTTTACCATGAATACCTGCATTATCTTTGTTATTAGTTTTCTCAATAGCATCATCTTCTTCAATGACACCAGTTTGGTCAAGTCCTGCAGATGATGTCAGAGCTTCATCTAAATTAAGATTTTGATCAAAATGTGACCTACCAAAATCTTCTTCACCCAAAGACGAGCCATCCATCAAACCTTCATCAAACTGTTCCAGTCTCTCGTAGTTACTTGCCGCAATCAGGGAGCTGCAACCACTCGTACTGTCATCACCAGCACTCCGACGGTGGCTTTCTTCACCACAATCAACCACTAATTTCTTCACTCCATCATCCTGCTCAATGTCACAAAGGATGGAAGAGAAAGGTTCTGGAGGGTTCGTGCTCACTTTGTGAGCCTGTGTACTAAGTCGTTCATCAGAGTTGAAGAGAGGTTCAGACAATACAGCATCACTGTTGTCATGACTCTGTCTGCATGGAGTAATACAGTCCCCTGTATCCAGATCATTAACCTTCCCATCACAAGCAACACCATTATAATTCCCAGAAGACTTCTTCAGATCGTCATGGAGATAATTGGTCTTTTCGTTTACGTCATTCATTTGACTTGGAGACGACATGCTCTTAGCCAACACCTCTTGCGGCTCAGAACTTCCACCACCACGGTTGCTAGTCCGCTGACTTTTTTGTGTGTTTGCGGCAGTACATCCTCTGTTGATGAGCTCAACTGTCTGAGTGTCCAGAACAAAGCTATCGTTGAAAGCTGATTCATCGTTACAGATGGAGCTATTAATAGCAAACGAATTTTCAGCATCACAGTCAACACTTATATTTCCTCTCTGTTCTCTGTTTTGATCACTCAATACAATAGAGGCATCTCTTTCAGACGCCAATCTATTACCAGTAACTGAATTACCTTCCACTGCTTTAGTCTCAAGTACAGTTATATCTGTCAGGTTTCTTGTTTTCCTTTCCCTGTTCTCTGATTCTTTAAATGTCCTGCCTTGACAGTTCTGGGGTTCTGTAGGGCCTGACGATGATGGTGGCGTCTTTGTCACAACACCAGGGGGTGGGCTCACCACAACTTGACCAAAGAATGACCTTTCAAGACTCCGACGCTTGTCTGACCTTCGCCGCTGAGTTCGTCTTGTCATATTTAAATTGTGGCTTACCTGCAGACGTGGACTGACGTCACCTTCTCCACCACTCCCATGCTTTTGTCTCTGTTTCCTTCCACTCTCCCTCACTACATCTTTCATCATATCTTGCCCAATAAATTTTTCTTTTTCTTTTAACAGGACTGGAGGAGAACGAGTTTGTACACAGTCCGATCTTTCTGTTTTACGAAACTCATTATCAACAGGATTCTGGTTATCCCTCTGTGTCAGTTCTCTCCTCCCAGTAGACACATGGACGTCACATTGAACTCTACCATTTTTCAGTCCACCATGTTCCAAAACTGGAGCTTCGATAGAGTCATCTTCAAAACTTTTCCCGACTCTCTTGTCATCACGACTCGTCACGCCACTGTCCTGGTCCTCCCTGGCCCCTGCACTCTCTCCATCCATAGTAACATCTTCGCCATCATTCTCTTTCAGACCATCAACATTTCTCTCCGACAAATCCTCATCACTCATCTCAACACCATCCTTATCCTCAACCTTTTGAGCCCAGTCAATGTCCTTGACCCCTAGGTCACCCTGCACAATGGCCTTGGCCTCATTTATGATAGCCTGGGCGGCCTCCAGCTCTGTGACCCCCTTCCTGCCGGTCAGCCAAATACACCGCGCTCGTCGCCGCTCCTGTAGCTCCCAGTCTGTCTCTCCATCTTGTCGCTTCTCACTGAAACAGTGAACAAACAGAATGAAAATAATAATAATAATAATAATAATAATAATGAGAATAAAGATAAAAATGATGACTATCAATTTTCAATAGCATAAGAAAAATAACAATATCAATAATAATATCATAAAAATAACTGTACCAATAAGTAAAACACATTTCTACAGTACCCAGATTCCATCATGTGGCCTCTGAGTGGCTTTACATTGATACCAAAAAGGAAAATGCCTCATTTGGACATACAGGCCCACGTGTGCACTCTCTAAAGCACACATACAACCACATATGCCATAAATATGCACTAATACACATACATGCCTACAACAGCATACAAGAACACTCAAAACTGCATTATCAATTCTTACATTCTTTGACATATCTGGCCACACGACTCATGATCACAGACATTTTGGGGTTGTTTTTTTTAATAGCTCCTCCGTTTTTTAAAGTCTCCCTAGGTCATCTCTGTGAAGTGGCATATGAGGATCACAAGAATATAAATGATCATTTCATGCTAGAGGGAAAGGAATAAGAAAAAAATCTGGAAAAGACACTTTGGTGGAGAAAACATTTCGATTAATACCTCTGGAAAGGCACAGCTTTCTTCAGTGTATCTTCAATGTCAAGGTCCTCTGCCCGAGCGAGATCTGCGACGGTGTGGTACCCTGCGTTGTACAGCATGCGGGCGCTGGTTGCGTTCAGCGCTGAGACGCGCACTAGGTCAACCAGCTCCTGCTGCACACCGCACGACAGACGAGGCTGGAACCTGGACAGGAGGAGCTCCAAGTGGTGCCAGCCCAGACGTCCACAGAACACAGTCACCATACCTGGTCAGCACATTTATGTGAAACGTTCAGAACAAAAATTAGTACAATGCTGTATGCGGACAAAACACCTTTTTCTTATTCACAGCAGTTTCAAGATAAAAAGGCATTTTGTAAGTGTAATCATTTTAAAAAGCTTTCTTGCAAAATTTGAATTCTAATTTATTTTAAAAAACTATTCAGTTTCACTTTGCTTTTTTCACAAGTAGGGTAACTGATCAGGCTATCGATTAATTTAGCAAGAGAAAAATTTGGCGCCAAAACTGAAAAAAAGAATTCTGTAAAAATCTTTAAAAAGGTTGAAACTTTAATTGGCATAAAATTTTGTCAATATTTATAGGCAAAAATATGATACAATATTTAGTTCTGAGAAAGTCTCTTTTATTTAACCAAATTTCTAAATACTAAAACAGTCAGCATTAGACAGACAGCCATATTTCTCTGTTGTAATTTAGATCTGATTCATCAAAAAAACAAAAAAACAATGGTCGTAAAGCTATCAACAAAATAATTGTGGGAAGCTATCTCGAGCAAGTAAGACTTTCAGACCTTTGTAAACACTGAAGAAAAAAAACATTCACAAGGGGCATTGAGTGTCATAAAGTCTCGGGAAAGTATTTTTCTGGAACACTTCTGAAATTTCTGGTAAAAGGGAAGAAAAAAACCATCAAAGCTGGTATAGCTCACCAGCATATGTTGCGGCAGACTGCTGCAGTGACTGAAGCTGGCCTTTGCTGCAACTGAACTTTTCTGCAACTTCCATCAGGGGAGTCTCCTGAATCTGCGGATAATAATGACATTTTTTTAACTACACGATCCTCACTGACAAAACCATATTGAAGATTCGCACATTTTTTCATACAGCTGTCTAAGTAAAATTTTCAAGCAAGAGAAAATTTACTTGAAAATTACAATTGGAATAAATTCAGTCCAAATTTTACACCTCCCTTAAATCATGGGTCAAACAGGGATGCTACTAAGAATGAGAAAGATTTCTTGCCAATACTGGAATTTAAACTTTTTTTTTTTTTAATTTGAAAATCATGCATAAGGGCGAAGATAACCTGTCATGTAAGAGATTAAAAAACCCAGTAACAAGCTCATTTCTGGAATTGAAAAAATTGTTTAACTGATTTCACCTTAATTAGACCAAGGAGCAAGCATTTATTTTACAAAAATGTTCACATGATCAAGCAATGTTAGAAAATTCAAGATTCAAACTGTATCAAATCTTGTATTTTAAAAAAAGGGAGGCAGGGGAATGACTTTCCACTGAACATCACAAAATGAACCCAAACTTTTTTCTTTTTGAATGTGGCTTTTTTTTTTCACATAACTATCAACACAATTTAAATCATTCATGAGGAGGGCCTCTGACCCTGCTTGTAAGGACCAACCCCGGCTGAGAGGGACACAACATCAGCTCTCCAAAAAGACCGAGATACTCAATAAAATGCCTCTCCACTCATGAATCCAACTCACATCTCCAGAGCACAACAGCGAAGCACCTAACCATTACACCATAGACACTGGTGAATATTACACAGCAAAGTAAGTAATCTCAAGTAAAAGAAACAATATTATTGCAAAAGAATAACTGCTTACGAAGAATTTGAAAATGAGACCAGTGTATTACCTGAATAACATCAAGATATAAAAGAAATCAAGATATCAAATAATAGAAACAAGGCTATGGCAAAATATTAATCGCTAACCAGAGAATTCAAAATGAGAGCAGTGTAAAATCTCCGATGCACAGCCAGAGCTTTCCTCTGACTCTCCGTCTTCTGCCCAACCCTGCCCCTGATGGCTCGTGCGATGAACGACTCGGTCACGCCTACCAGCTCGGCTACTCGGCGGTCAGCGGGGGTCAAGGACTCCCACAGAGAGTAATAGTGGTACCAGTCCAAGGTCGTGGACACATCGGTCGTGTAGACAGGGGTTACCTGGAGAAAATAGAATGACAGTACTTACAAAAATAAAAAGAAGCCAATGCATTTCCTAGGATATTTGAATCAACATAAAAGCATCGATCCTTGCCCAAAATAGAAAACAACAGAAATTAGGTAGCTTTTAGTTTTAGTAGAGATTTTTCAGCGCTCGCAACTGCATAAGGTCATATGAGCGCCAGAAGATTAGAGGTGTTACAAGAGAGTAACAAACATAAAAAAGAAGAAGGGAAGATAAGGACGATAGATGTTTCATAGGAAAGAAGAAGCAAACCACACCAGAGCACCCACCAACCACCCACAGAAATTAGGTAAAGATAGTCTACAAATAACTTACTTAAAGAAGTGGAACAGACAGGTGACAGGAAAAAGACAGGATAATATAATTTTTTAAAGAGTATCCAAGCAGAAAAAAAGAGTGGCAAACCATGATCACCAAAGTCAGTTTGAGATCAGAATCAGAACATTAAAAAAGATGCTCTAGCAGTTCCTGAACACATCGTCACAGGCAATGATAGTTATAATGCTAATACAGTAGTCTCCGCCTAAGATCCTGGTGCTCGGGAGCAAGGAAAGCGGGATCTTAGGCGAACCGGGATCTTAACCGACGAACCCAGGGAAGAATCTATGGTGACCCATGTTAAGGCTTACAATCGGTAAAATGGTCTCCCTCCACTGAATGAACTGACGTGACCGCTTGGTGGGTTTATAACATATGGCGAGCAAAGAGTTGTTAACCTTGATGACCTATCACAGAGCATAGTGGGATGAGGCGTGCCATTTTCACTTATTATCCTATCATGAGGCTCAAGATCTACGCTTATCAAGTTGCCACTCCCCTCCCCCTTACCTGTCGAAAATTTATAGCTTTCCATCTCCCCCAACCGCCTTTGTCGTTACACACCATTACGTTGTGAATACATCAATTAAAATTCAGTCTGTCTCGCAAATTCGGGAGTAGAAACAACTTCTCCAATGGTCAGGGAAGAGTTCACAGTTCAATGTGATCCCGCCAGGAGCGAACGTGTAGGCCCTACCCATCCAGCGAGTGATGTAAGTTTAGGAGGATAGCTCAGGTGTGAGTGAGATGTTCGGGGAAAACAAACGTTTCGGTCAGTTCACACCCCGGTGTGATCCCGTCTGGGGCAAACATTGTATCGCTTCATCGAGTTTTACAATGTGTATGTGATCACATTCACGATAGTAGCTGATCTTTGATGCGACGGACAGTTTATTGATCTCAAATTTTCACTCTTGGTTGATCGGCTGTCCCGCCCGCAGTTTTTTCCCGCAAATTATGATCTGAAATGCGGGATCTTAGCCGAATGTAGACCTTCAGAGTGAATCAGAGCGGGATCTTAGGGGTGACTTTTGTATAGTAAAAATTCTGTTTTCTTAAATCAGCGGGATCTTAAGCGAACCGGGATCGTAAGCGGTGGGATCTTAGGCGGAGACTTCTGTACTACTAATAATATGATGATAATGACACTGATAGTAATAATAAATATAATAATATTTCAAATCCTACTTATGCATGTGTATTGTCTAAAAGTCAGCATTTCTCCAGCACATGTTAACAGGTAAAAGCTGACATTCTTTTCCTGAACCTGATCAGCAAGTAGTGCAGTTCAAGGCAATTTAGACCAGAAGATACTTTTCTGAGATGTCCCAATAAAATTAATAACAATATCATAAATAAAATTAATACCGATAGCAATAAACAGGTTTCAACTACTACTTCTTTATCAGTGCCCAGCTCTCGATGACTTCAAAGCTTCCCTCTTCTGTTTAGTTTTAGTAAGAGTTTTGTTATAGTAGAGGTTTTACGGTACGGCGCTTGCAACTGCATAAGGTCATATGAGCACCAGAAGATTAGAGGTGTTACAAGAGAGTATCGAACATAAAAGAGAAGAAGTGGAGATCAGGACAATAGATGTTTGATAGGAAAGAAGGAGCAAACCATACCAGAGCACTCGCCAACCACCCACTTAGTAAGAGTTTTACAGCACTTGCAATACAATTAATTCATATAAGTGCCAAAGATTAGAGTTTTTACTAGAGAGTAACATGCAAAGAAAAGGAGAGACAAGGATGATAGATGACCCCTCTTCTGGGGGGAAACAAGACACTGAGAATACTCGGTACGAGACAAAAAAGCTGCTAAACAAAACCGGCAAGGAAAGAGATCACTGACCAAATATATAATGTGAAGCTCCGTGTCGAGGACAAAGCATCTCCGGGCTTTCTGCAGCTCAGCAAACACCAGCAAACCTTCATCGGGGGACAAAGAGGAGGCCAGAATAGCTGAACCAAGCTGTGTTGGAAGGAACTTTTGCACCGGCCCATCTGAAGAAAAACAATATATTCAGTTGAAAAATTAAATCAATAATTATAAGAACAAGAATAAGAGGAATACTGACAATAATACCAATATTGATACTAGTGATGCTCATAAACAGACTTTAAATCCTACTGATACAAATCTTGGCCCCCTTTGCCACTACCAGGCACTCAACAGCATCAAAGCTCCCCTCCTTGCATGGAGATAAAACACCACACATGCACCTCACAAAACAACACAGCAGTCTAAAAAAACACACCTTGAATCTACCAAAACAGTTGGGGGGGGGGGGGGGTTGTTTGTTACAACAACTCATCAACAGACTGACACCAGCAAAAACGACAACCAACATCAACAGCAACTGATTGGCGGACTGACGGCAGCAACAATAACAACTCTTTGGTGGACAGACAAAAACAAACACCCCTCATTCCTTTACTGACAAAAGCAACCACAACTCATTTCTTCGCTGACAAAAGCAACCACGACTCATTCCTTTACTGACAAAAGCAACCACAACTCATTCCTTTACTGACAAAAGCAACCACAACTCATTTCTTCACTGACAACAACAACAGCAACTCCGTCCTTTACTGACAACGGCAACCACACCTCGCTCCTTTACTGAAAAAAGCAACCACAACTCATTCTTTTACTGACAACTGCAACAACAACTCATTTCTTTACTGACAGCAACCACGGCTCATTACTTTATGGACAGCAACCAGAACTCATTGCTTTTTGACAACAATAACAACAACAACAACTCATTGCTTTACTGACAATAACGACAGAAACACCAAACCCCAACAGACAAAATCCAAAGAGCTTCAGCTCCAGCTTACCCGCACCCTCCACAACCTGCACACTGACAAACTCATTCTCCTGCAGAAACTGGACACAACTCTCCAGCAGAGCCGAGCTCTGGTCCTCCGTCTCCTGAGTGGACATAGAGGCGGAGAGAAGGGTACATCTGACGTAGTCCATCACCGCCTCAGGGCTGGCCGCAACGCCACTCACCACAACCTGGACACACAAATTTGGTTTTGTTTGTTTGAGTTTAGAAAGGGAAACACACTGACACTGAAAGTCAGTAAGTATGGAGGAAAAGTATGACAGACGGAAACAATCAAGGGGCAGAAAAAAAAATAAAACCAACCATGCAGTGGTGCCCTCCAACCATTCACACAAACATTTTTTAAAGCAGACATTTCACTATCACTTCTCGCAGGGAAATTCTGTTCAGGATAACTTTGTATAGAGCAACACAGAATTCATATACTAGAGAAGAATTTAAATACATGCAGATGTAGCATTTTACTTTCTTGTTCTCATGCGGTTATGACAAATTTTCAGCAAAGAACCACTTTTCATGGGATTTGAGGGACGACACATCATTGCAACAAATACAAGCCCTGAGTCCAAAATTACCTCTAAAATAGCTCTCTTTAACCGAGAGCTCAAACCATCCTCAGGGTCAAAGTGAAGACAACTGACAACAGGAGACAGGTCGGAGGTCAGTAACTTTTGACCTTTCAGCTTCTCAGCCGGCTTGCAAATCAGGACACTCTCCCCTGATGGTCATGAAGATAGAAAAAAAAAAAGACAACTTCATTTATCTGCGTAGGAAAATAACAGGGTTAAAACTTGTCTTAACATATATTGTGCCACACCAATTAATACATCCATCATAATTTTACTAACACGCTACAATACTAGCCATTACACCATTGAGTAGGGATGAGCAGTAAATTCAGTCCACATTTTCTTCTAGGGAAGGGTGCTCAATTAATTTGATCCCTGCAAGAGAACAAAAAATTGTGACCTCTATTAAGAGAAGTAAATATCAACAAATGAAACAAACAATAAATTTTTTAATTTGATAAAATGAAATAATAAGAGAAAAGAGAAAAGAGGAACACAATGCCATAACAACAGTCATTTTCTGCAAAGAAAAAAGTACGACAGATTAACACCAAAAAAAAAAACAGAACGCGGAAAAAGAAGCAGGACGTACGAGTGGCGCCCTTCATCTGCCCTCTTAAAACAGAATATTCCTACATGACAACAAGCCTTACCTTCAACATCAACTCCTTTCCTGCCAGCCCGACCAGACATTTGCTTGTAGGTCAAGATATCCAGGACAGCTCCATGAAAGATCGGTGTCCGAATGATGACTCGACGAGCCGGTAAGTTCACTCCAGAGGACAAGGTGGATGTGGCAATCAAAACCTTCAGGTGGCCTTGTCGAAAAGCACCTTCGATGATGTCACGTTCATCAAAAGTAAGTCCTTTTGATAGCAGTGATGGGAGGGGAAAAATGAAATAAATTTTTACTATAAGATTAAATTAACTTACTGTGCTCAGCGACTGAATTACAAAAATGAAATAAATTTTTTTCCGATCAAATTAAAAGAAACTTCCTGTACTGTTTCACATATACAGTCTGAATCTGCTCTAATGCCTACCTGTCCAAAAAAATCACTGGTACAAACTACCACTTCCCACTTTCCTCCTTACATTTTTTTTACATTGTAATGACAGTCCAAGAAATCCACCTGTCCAAGACAACCACTTTTCTCCTCAACAATGGGTGACCACCACCTTAGACAATTTCGACTGTACATAAGAATTTTAATAAATGTTGCTGAAAAACAGCCCAGTAATCTCCCTCAAGTTTCAATTACGTTTGAGGTATAAGAATAGACAAGAACATATCTTCCTTGAGGTTAACACAGAAACACAAATCTAAATGGGTAATCCTTTTTAAAAATCTAACCCTTTTTTTCCATTACCCTTTAATACTCCAGGAGATTCTTAATAACGAATCTACAAAGCAAAACGCAATACAATATAACAGGGTAAGCAACAAACAGCACTTATTCACAGAAACAAAACAGAGCTCTTTTCATCTTCACAGTATAAAAAGAAACATTCAGAGTCTAGAAAGAAAAAAAGAAAACTCTACCGGCATGATGATAGGCCACTCCATTGAGAACACATCGGCCCAGCATGGGGTCCACACCCACAGGCGTACGACGGAGCTGCTCCACTGTCTCCTTCAGCCCGGCTCTGTCCAGGGTGAGCTTTGCACCATCAGCTGGCTCTGGGAATTTTGTTTGTGTTGATTAAAAAGAAGGACGAGAACAAAAAGATGGTCCAAGGAAACTTGAGAGTGTTTACGTGTGTGTGTGTGTGTGTGTGTGAGGAGGGGGGAATACAACATTGAGAAGAAACAGAGAGAAAAGAAAGAAACAGCATCACCAGAAGCAATCACCAACCATCCCTATCCCCTTTTCCATACTGAAAAATTGACAGTCTTTCTGAAAGGATGCTGTATTCCATTAACCACAGTCAGCACAGGTTGGCCCTGTCAGGCAGAGTCAAAGCATGCCTTCTAAATTATCTAAGTTGTGTCAATCAAATGCATGTAGCATTTGGAGGAAAACAGAAACAGAAAGTCAGTTAAGGACATCCTGGCTTCATTTTACTTTACAGAATATCCCCAAATTTATACACTAAAAAACTTAAATAAGCACAAGACAGAGCATTACAAGTTACAACAACAAAATGGAGGTTTCAGGACTTTCAATACTACACCCCTCCTTTTCACTTCCATCCCTGCCCCCCATCTCCCACCTCCTCCACAGACTCACCACCGTCCTTCCTCTGCTCATCAGCCTCTGGTCGCCCGGCTACATTATGTGTAAGGCTGTAAAAATTGCGAGCCACAAACTCGCACAGCTTCTCGCACCAGTTTTTGGTGGGGCAGAACACCAGGACGCCGTGATTGCCCAACACCGTCTCCAGACACAGAGACAAGACATGGTCTGCATCGTCCGGAAACACCAGAGCTGGCGGGATCTCTCGCTGGACGACCAGCCAGCTGTCCAAGATTTTGTTGTCCACTTTGATGTGCTCGCTGAGCGGGATGGGGCGGAAGTCTGTGTGGTACAGCGACGCGTTCAGCCATTTCGCCAGGAGAGGGAGGTTGGGTAGCGTTGCGCTCATCCCGATGATCTGTATGTGACTGCCTTGTGAAACCTCATCGGTCCTGATAAAAAAGAAATGACAGGATGTATGTGTGTTCATGGGACTTTTAGCTGTATTATTTAAATATACATAAACATATTCGCGGGAATTTTAGTATTACTAACTATAAACAAATGAAAAAAATATCAAACAACACAACAAATTTCTCCTACATATCCTATCCCTCAGTCCCCCTCCTCACACAATAAGAAAAGAGACAGAGCCCCCTCATCCCCTCCTTCCTATATACCTCTGCCCTCTCCTAGGCCCTATTCTCCCTACAACCCACCCCTAAACCATTCTTTACTGACTCGATCCCACCCCCCAAACAAAAATCCCAACCATTAGTCATTCCCAAATACCCCCCCCCCCCCTCACCTGCCATTCATTTTTTTCTCATTCTCCTTTCTCCTGCAATAAGTCCTCCTCATACACATGCATTTACACACATGCACACACACACACATGCGCGCGCACACAAGCACACACACACACACTCACTGCCGAGTGACAAAGGCCAGTTTGGTTAGCAAAAGCTCCAGTAGGTAACCTCTGTGTGCGTCTCCCACCATGTGAAGCTCATCCACCACCACAGCACCTGCAGGCATACATTGAAATACATCACAGTCACTTTTAATGGGATCTTGTACTCCTTTATTCTCATTGAGTAAAAGAGAAGTTCTAAGAAACAAATTCATTTTTACTGGGTGGGTAAAAGAGAAGTTCTCATAGCACTTTGTTTTGCTTCATTTTTATCGAACAAAAGAGAAGTTCAAATAGTACTTTGTACAACTATTTTTATGACACAAAAAAGAAGGTCTTAGAGTATTTAGAAATCACTTTATCTATATTGAGAAAAATTAATTTTTATGACAAAGATATGTTCTAATGTTTCGTGCAACTTCATTTTTATGGTGCAAAAACATATTTATAGAATGTACTACAACAAGAAGGATCATTTTACCGATAAAAACACTACGCACCAAGATCGTTTAGTTTACTCTCCCCCATGAGCCTGTTGATTAAACCGTTGCCCTTCTCAATGGTGCAGACAGCAATGTCCACATTGGACAATCCACCAGCTGGAGAGTAGCTGCCCATGTAGCCACCAACCTTGATACCTGCATCCTGAAACAGGCTCTGAACAGAAAAAAGACAAAAGAAATACAACTTCCAACAGAACATTATGATAGTTATATAAAGTGTTGTGCAGTTAATCACAGTGACAGTCACCTTGCTGGAAATGTAAATATCATATGACAAGTAATAGCAGTCAGATAATGATATTTAATTTTGCTTGAAATGAACGTTATCAGAAGCAATTTCTAAAAATGAAAATATCCACAAGGAAAAATGAAAGGTAAGTCTACTGTTTAAAGTATAGAAGAAGGGGTAAAAATTAAAAGTTTACGCTTTAAGGAAATAACTATTTTATCTCAGAAACTTGCGTCATTTTGATTAGCGTGTTTTTTAATCTAATAGATGCTTACGCCCCCATCGATACAATCTGCAAACAGGAAGATTTTAAAAGTAACATTACCTGCAGGGAGTACATTTTCTCTCGAGCAACGGACACAAAGGGGAGGATAATCAATGCTTTTTTCTTGGTTTCCACAACTCGCTTCAGCATCAGGAGCTCCGCTACTAGAGTTTTGCCAGCGCTAGTCGGAGCCGAGTAGATTAGGTTACCCCCTTCTGAGGAACCATTAGAAGGTGAAAAGGCTTTGTAATTATGATTTATTCCCAAAATTTTAAAACATCAGTGAGGAAATGTAGCCAAAAAAATGTCTGAGAAAACACCGAACTCTTTAACAGTCAAAATCATTTAAACAACACTATCCATCACATCAAGTAAGAAAAAGAATTGTGGACAAAACTGCAGAACACACAAAGAAAGGTAATATAATTTTTCACATTAGTCTTAGATTTCAGGCTAGGTAGGTAATACACTCCAGCACCGGGTGCTTGCCATATGAGGTTCTAAAATTATTTCCAAAAGTTTTCTTGTTTGCTAGAAATGGTTTTAAAAAATCCTTCATGGAAAAATATAATCAAGAAAAAAAATGTTATTAAGAAACAAAAACTCTGGGATGTCTGAAACTTCCAAAATCTAAAATACATTTAAAAAGTGGCCATTGCTGAGTAGAGTATATGAAGAGTCAGATAAATAACATCCACAGTCCACTAAGAATAGCTTAGAGGACAATGGTAGCACAGAAATCAGTACAGAGTAAACCATACAAGAGCACCAACAAATCCTCATCCATAAGAAAAATGGCCCATGTACCACATGTTTTAACATCAACAGTGATGCCTTGCACATGTCATACAATAAAGATTTTTACATGTTTAACCCCCCCATCAGCACAATTTAGATCATTAAGGGGGCCGGCTGCATCCACCCACTTTTCAGGGTCAACCCAGATAAGTGGAATCCTACAACATACCAGAAAAAGAACAGACACTCAAAATTTAACTTCCCCATTTGGGACTCAAATTCACATCACATCTCCTGCATGCAACAGTGAAGAGCCTACCACTGAACTGCACATGCTGGTCATGTCATACAACACCACAACATGTCAGCCAACTCACCTAGAGCATTCCCAGTGAGCAAACACTCTGCCTGCCACTCAAACATAACGGTGACCCCTTGACCTCGGTATGCCTCCAGCACAGGTTCTGGCAGGCCCCATGAGCTCAGCTGTCTCTTGTCCTCTGTCAGACTTGCATTGGCTCGAACTGTAGAAGGGATGTGGTTACTGTGTTGAGCAGAAGTGGACGATAGCCCCATTTCCCCAAGGAGCATATTAAGACAACATTTTAAGTAACACTGAAAAGAAGGGAGTTGAAGTTTGGATTAAGAGATAAGAAAAACATATCAATACAATATTTGCCATTCAGTGCCGGATCAAGCAAAACAGACAGAAAGGAAAGAGTGGAACCTACCAGTAGCACCCTCAAATCACCTACAAAAAAGGAGATGGAGTAGACCATACCACAGCATCCATCAACAACCCTAGCAAAGGCGCGGGAAGAAACCAGGTGAAGATGACATAAGTAAGAACAAAATTAGATTGTAACCCACACAAGCTTAGTCAAACAAAAACACAAAAAGAAAATAACTACTTACAATAAACGTGAGACAGCGTCAGTCAAAGGAATTTTAAGGACTAAATTTGAGAACAACATCAAAACAAAGTGATCTGAATGAATAGCTTTTTGCTTCTCAAAGTGGAAAAGAGGGTTCTTTCTACTCCATTTCTACGAATAAACAAGGCTTTTTTAGATGCTCTACATTCAACATGAAAGAAGAGACAAAACTGATGGTACAGCAGCAGTAACATAACAAATTCTAGTGGCATTCAAGGCAAAACAGTTCTACACACAGCAATCTTTTGCTTATCAAAATGCTCGCCTTTCTCCCTGACTAGAAATGTTAGAAAACAACATTGAAACACAAAGAGAACAAAGAGAACAAACAGGTTGACTTACCACTGGTGGACGCGTTAGCTGAAGTAGGTGATGCCTCATTTCCCAAATTCTGTTGCTTTCCAGGCTCTCTGGCATGACTGAAGTCAGAGTTCAAAGTACTGAGAGTGTTTAAGAGTTCTGATTTACCTCCTACACTAGCTCCAACCCTGATGACATTTTCACTTTCACTGAGCACAGCCATATGATCAAAATTTTCTTTTCCTCCATCAATCTTGGATTTATTTCTTAGCTTCAAGTCAACCCTTTTGTTCAATTTGCTGATTTCTCCTGAACTCCGAGGAGATTTCCTTGGTTTTTGTGATGCTGCGGATTTTATTTCTCCACCAGTTTTCATCAACAAACTTTTTTCCTCAGAGTTTTGCCCAACTTCGAGTACTTTCTGATCTCTCTTGGTTATAGCAAGATCCGAGGAGAAGATCTGACTGGGACTCCGCCTCTTTTTAAGTGTGGCCTTTGTAGAAGAACCTTTTGAGGACTTATTTAGTCTTGAGGATGATTTTTTAGCCTGTGAATTTTCTTTGTGATGTTTTTCTTCAATTACAAGTTTTTTCCAAGAAAGTGCAGATAAATTCCTCCTCGACTTTGGCGTCTCAAGAGGAGAAGTATCATCAATACTTATATTGGACAAGTTCCCAGGTGTGGATAGTAAAGGAGAAAAGCTAATTTCTGAACAGTCAATACTATCATCCAATCCACAGGTCTTTCCTGAAGAGGCCGGTAGGTTGTGAGCAGCAACTGTATTGTGCGTTATACTTTGACATAAGTTTCCTTTTTCACTAACAGTAGTTGGATTTCTGGTTCTACGCCTTGGCTTTTTGTCTAGAGGACTGCATGATGGACTAAAACTTGCTTTTGCTTCTCCATGCTTCAACAATTCCATTTTATTTTGATAAATAGATGAGGTTGAATCTTTCAGCAGTTTTCTTTTTCCTCCACCCTTCAATTCAACAGTTGGATGTACACTTTTGTTGGCTGTTCTTTCTATAAATTTATTGGTACATGTATCCCTTTTGTTATCCAGATCATCTTCTGGAGAGGTCCTGTTGAGTGTACTGAGACATGAACCATCATCAATTTTATTGGCACCCACTTCGTCATCCATTGCAGCTTCCATCTTCTCCACAGCCTTGAGAAAGTCACTATCCATCGAGGCAGAGAAAGATGACAAGAAAGATGGTGGAATGTCTCCTTGCTCACCATTTTCACTGACAACTTGCTGGGGTTCCTGTTCAGATATCAAGTACAAAAATACATAATACAGATTAGTGTACAAAATGTCATTTCTATGGAAACAAACAATACTTTAAGCAATTTTTACAGCAGCAGAAGATATTACAACGACACAGTCAAAGTATGTGTAACAATATTACGTTGAGCTAAAGTCAAGATGCATCAACTGACTCAGTGCAGCACAAAATGCTGCCCATTGGTAGACATTTGATCAATTTTTTAGTTAAAGTAAACAGCTTACTGCGGATGCATGTGTATTACTGCTGGAGCCAACAGGAGAGGGAATCTTGTGGTTAGCAGTTTTAACAATGACAGGTGCTGATGATATCGCAAATCTTCCCAAACGACGTTTGCCCTGGTTACGATGCTGAATACCCGTCCGTAGAGCAGAGTCCTTCTCATCACTCTGAACATTATGGACAAGCGGTTTTTGCTGCCGCCAGGTGTGATTTAGTCTTTGCATAACACTCACTACAAGAGTGCATTCATTCACCAGGTTCCACAGTCAAATACCTGAAAACAAAAGAAATACATTCAAAGTTACTACAATTGAGGAAAAGAATTATGACAGAAGTTAAAACATACAAAATGTTATTGCAATAAAGGTGAAATTTAGAATGAGCCTCTTTACTTCGTACCTTTTCTCTACTGATTAACATTGTGATTTGAACTAATTTTACTATGTCAATAAATTGCCCTATAATTTTACAAGTCTTTATTAAACCAAGAATTCCCAGAGAATTCTTCAGCTGATAATACAGTCAAGCCTTTCCAAGACAAACACCCACTATTGAGGGAAAAAAAAAGTGTAGTCATCTCAGATTATAGGTGGTCCCCCCAGACATTGTCATTATATTTTTTTTTAAACACAAGAGGGGAAGGGGGAGATGATCATTTGTACAGATTGTTGTCATTAGAGCAGGTTTGAATGTACCACATGATGGAAGTTGATGAAGCCTGCATCTTGAATGCAGTTCGGTGTTTGAAGGCCTCACCCCTGCAAGAGCCTTTCATCTAGGAATTGTTTATCAAACAAATCAACTAAATATGAAAATAAAATATGTGAGGCAGCGTGGTGGAATCATGCTCTCGTCAAAATAATCAAAGTGAAGAAACTTTCATTTTTCCGCAAGTTTGTGAGTTTTTATCAATTTTTTGTGTTTGGCTCAACACCTTTCATGCCCATTAAAGAACTCATTTCTGTGTGGATTTTTCTTAAAAACATTGATTAAAGGCACAAAAAATGTAAATTTTCAGTTACCACGGACTCTTAAGCTAAGGAAATAACTAATCTTTGGTGGCCATTTTCCCACTAATTTTACCTATATGAAAACAGGTGACCCCATTTCTTTCATTATCAAATATTTCAACTTGTGTTCAAGATTGGATATTTTTTTCATGGAAATAAAGACAAGTGAACAAGCTTTAAGATGACACCAATAACCCTACATGCCCAAAAATTGACAAGAGCCTGATTCCACCACGCTGCCTCACATATATACATATTTTTCTAGAGTCTTTGATTTAGATGTCCAAGACTAGACCAAGGTGGTAAATCTAGAGAGATTCTAGACCTTACTAAGTTATTTTTGACTGAGTAGCCTAATTAATATCGTAAGGCGTACTCTGTACGGAAAGATTCCATAACGAGCGACCACCTCAACAATAAAGAAGGGACCTAAACTTAACCCTGGCCTTATTAACCACCCCCCAAACCCTAACCCTAGCTTTGACCCTAACCATAAATTGTGAAGCATCATGGGCAGGTGCTCGTCAAAATAATGAAAATCAAAGATTATACAGTGGAATCCTGTTATAACGAGAGGGAGGGTGCCGGTGCAAAATGTCCGATATAGCAGGATTTTCGCTATAAGAGATCCAGTAATAAATTCAAGGGAAATAATAAAGTAGGCCTAATCTATGAGTTTGCTGTTTAGTTCTTTTTGCTATCTCCGCTGAGGATGATTTTGCCCAACAAGACCTCTAGGTCTTATTTGATCAAAAATCGAATCAGGTTTCTTTCTCTAGCACTAAAGATGTTGACTGACAGCTCGGCGTTGGCGATCAGAAAGAAAAGGCTCAAGGCTAACTCGCCCGCTGAGTTTTCTCCCACCCCTACACACCCTGTGGTGCATTCTGTCAGCTTGCGCACGTCTCACATTCGCTCCATCCGTAACAGCACTGTGACCTCTCCATCCCCACATCGGAGAAGAGAGAGGCATGGTAGGCCTTAATAATCTAAACTAGGCTTACGCTGGCCTATCACGCGATGCGTTCTGCTTGTCTGCGCATGCCACACCCTCCCTACTCAGTCGCTCCTGCCTTCATTGTTGACACACATGGGCTCTCCCATTCTTTGTTTCGCCAGATCACGTTTCTCAACTAGCGAGGATTTACATTTTATGTATAATTGGCCTATGCACTGCGCACAGCAGCAACATTATTCCGCTATAACCGACTCGCATGGTTGTCTGATAGCGCAATAGCAGTATTTTATTTACAAAGGTAAAGAAGAGAAAAAAACGGGGTTTTAGAATAGTGTCTTTATGACAGACTTTTCGTTTTTCCCGGACTCGTTATAAGTGGACTCCACTGTATCATCATTTTTCCGCCTGTTTGGCAATTTTTATTGAAATGTCTGGTTTTTGGCTGAACTCTTGAAACATCTTTCAATTTAAATATGTCCATTTAGGCCTAGATTTTGCTGAAAAATGTTGATTTAAGGCACAAAAAGCATAAATTTTCAGTTTCCAAGGACTCTGAAGAAATGAAAATCACCCAGCTCCGGCAGACATTTTCTCGACAACTTTGCCTCTGGAACGTTCAATCGCTAATATCTCGACTTCTGCTTAAGAAGATGAGTATTTTTTTTCATCAAATGAAAATGATAGAAAATTGAACAAGTTTTAAGATGATTTAAGTCCACATGCCCAAAAATTGACGAGCGCATGATTCCACCACATCATGACACATAAATTTACCCTCAGATGATACTTTTATTTTTTACCTATTTCATAGAAAGAACTAGTTAGTAGTCTGTGCTGGCTCGTTATATGGAATTCCTCCGCTCTGTAACTGTAATCCTCCTGTAGGCAACTACTACTACAGCTGCTTAGCTTACACTTTAAGTGTCGTTTTAGACTACTCGATCTAGATCTACTACCATCAAACTTCAAGTTCAAGTTACTTTCACTTTCACAATGACGACCGATATCATCAGTTTTTAATTTTATGCTTTGACTATGACTCTAGAAAATCTAGATCAAGTTATTGAGTTATAATTTATTGATGTTTGAAAAATAGTACAGTAATATTTTACTTGATTTTAACAATATGGGTGTTTCAGGGGGACCTAAAACGAAGCTGATCTAAAAAGGGTAGCGATATTTCGACGGCATGCCGTCTGAAAATCGTAGTTGATATTTCCACTGCATGCTGTCTGAACATCGGAAGTGATACCTATACATGCCGTCTTGAGTCTAAAGATCGGAATTAATATTTCGACGGCATAGGCTCTGCTTGAAGTGTATCAATGCAAGAATTATGTTTGTTTTCCATGCGACGAGTCGGGTGATCATACCTACCCGACCCGATCCCATCCGCAAATGGGCTCCCTACTGTTGAAAAAAAAACCCAGTCTTCTCTCCATTTTGCTTGCACAAAATAAATTGTGCATCTCTCACTCTCGTTACAATCACACAAAACATTTCATCATTGTCCATAATGCTCAAAATGATAGCAAAGGATAAACATTGTTAAAAGTAAACATACAGTACAGGTATCTTCTCTCTATAATAATGTGTATGGAAGAGATTCTTAATTATAGTCCGGATGTTCTGATTGGCTGAATTTATGTGCCGTGGAATTATCACTTCCGATTTTTCGACTGCCTGCCGTATAAATATCCACTTCCATTTAAAAAGAATCTCCTGGAGGGTTTCAGGGGGGCATCCCCCTGCTGTACTTCATAATGATTTGATGTTTTGGCAATTAGGATTGATATCTATATAGGCTAGATCTAGATCTTGATCTAGAATCTAGATTCTCTACTAAACTTGAAAACAATAAAGATCTAGATCTAGATATAGATTTCTAGATCTAGATCTAGATCTAGATCTCGTCTATTCAATATTGATTTGCAAGGGTTCTTGTGGCCATACGAATGCGTACAGTACAGTGTTCTACAGCAAAAATTATGGCCACCTCTATTCTCACCCGGGGTGAGAATAGTGCAGGCGGGTCTTGTGGCTATTCTCACCCGGTGCGCGTGTCAACAAATTTTGCGTTCACCCTAAACCACAGAATTTTACACTGTGATAAGAGAAAAATTGTAGAATTCTGTGCTGTGAACAAACGTTCCATTACAACTGTACTTGTAGCCTACTAAAAGCGTACAATTTTGTCTGTGGGCAGTGGAGAGAGAGAGAGTGAGAGAGAGAACAAAACAAAATGGCGACCCACGTAGTTCGGCTCGATTCGAAAAGTTAAATAGCCGTAGCATCTTTGTAGACAACCAAATTAATTTACTTTTGTGTTTTAACATCATTTTTTAACTTTGTTTTGGTCAATTTGATCGTCCACACCGATAGACAGTATTCAGAAAGAGACAGAGAGAGAGAGAGAAGAGGGGAGGAGTAGATCTTGCGAGAACTTCCGGGCGGGTGAGAATAGCCACTTTCAAAATTATGGCAGTTTAGTTTAGCCCTCAAATCGGAAGGACTTCCGTAACGAGCGACCACCCCATCAAACACAATAAAGAAGAGGCCTAGACCTAACCCTACCCCTACCCTTACCCCTATCCCTACCCCTACCCCAAGCCCTCAATTCTGCTCTGTCTCATAGTAGTGTCGCTCGTTACGGAAGTCCTCCCCTCAAAACAAATCAATGCATCTGTGTGTGGGGGCATAGTAAAAATTTACCAAATATATCTAGAGTCTAGATCTAATCTAGATCTAGATCTATTTTAGAAAGGCACTAGTATAAAATATAATCAAATTTCTACAAAGCCTACATGATGATTTGCGGCCGGTTCCTTTCATGGAGTGTGTTGTAGTGCGTTGATTGTTATATTTGTCTTGTTAGGCAAGGCTATTTATTTTTCGAAGGCTCGCGGTTCTATTGCCAGGTACTTGTTATTTTCCTTCCATGCCAGAATGGCACAAACGTCCTACGGTGTAGCAGAAATATGTTTACTGTGTCAGTCTAGACTGATGCAAGAGCAGCTCTGGTAGGCCTACCTTTCCTTATAAAGCTTACTCGGAGAAGATCTACGGGATATAGAGCTGCATTTCTTTAACACCACTACTTCAGCGCAGTTTGTTCCAAATACTAACACGAAGCATCTTAAGTCTGAATTTGAATGTGGTCCGATTTCTTTTTTTTGTGATAGTTTCTTTTTTTTTTCCCGGTTGACGGTTACAAGAACACTAGCCTAAATACACACGCCTGTCACCAGGACTTTGGACCATCAGCAATCAGCAATCAGCACGAAGTTACGTGACTAATAGAAAAGTAGTAGGCTATAATGTTGAAGCTGAGCTCAAACAGAGTTTGAGTTTGAGTAAAGAAAGGCACGTCGACGTGAAAACGATTAATTTAGTGCCAGCAAAGATAACAACGACAACAGATGGACAGGAATAAAACACCTACCACTGGCGCCCTCCAATATCCGCATCATACACTCCGACAGAGACAAAAGTAAATTGGTGCCGGTTTAGTTGAAGGTCTGTCAAGAAGTTTCTGGTTTAGTTGACGGTTTACCCCTTGATGTCTGGTCTGGCAGCTGGTTTAGTTAAAGGTCTGTACCGCGATGTTTGTGGTTTCGGTAAACATACAGACTTGGAACTGTCTTTGGTCATATATACCACCAAAAAAATGTTTTCGGTGGTTGTAATTTAACGGGGAGGGGGGGGGGGGGGGGTATTAGTCCGGTCTAGTCATTTGTGTTGACAATCATAACCTCAACGACCGCAATTTTTAATTTCATTTATTTATTTATTTATTTATTTATTTATTCATTTATGTATTTATTTATTTGTTTATTTATCTATTTTTTTTGTAAAGACACCGCAAAATGAAGCAATCGTACCTCAACGCCGCAACTGTACACAACCGGCGCGCTGTCCTTACCGTCGATAGGTTAGTACGGCTAGATCGCAGTAGAGCTAAATATTCTCTAAGTAGAGAATCTTTGGTAGACCATGGTCAAGGCATAAAAAAAAATAATTCCAGTATCTTCGACCGTGCTCAATCGGGCGAGCGGGACTTTGCTGCATGCCTCCCTGGCGCGGTAAACCTTCTACTTCAACTAAACTGATATCTAAAACTAGTAAAACGTCATTTAAGCAAAAACGAACGAGAAAGATATAAGATGTGACGCTAAAGAAAATAAGCTAGCCACGTCCTGTTGTCTCTTGTTAAGTCGGCTATGAAGCAGTTGAATTGCGTCTGCGATGCAAACAGTCCTAATTGTTCGAAAACACAATGGCGCATGCGATAACTTTTGTTGTTTACAAAGTTTCCAGTTTTTGTTTATCTACAGAGCTCTGTCCAGTTAGAGATGTAAAACCCGACCTGTTCAATACTTATTACTTTACTTTTTCTGTCCTCTTTTACCGCAGTACTCAGTAAAGTGTCGAAAAGGGTGGTAAATCCTTACCATAACACCATGCCCTTCCTTAACTTCTTAATCTCTCTGCAAAATACCCACCATACCCCCATCACAATTTGTTTTATACCTGGTGCCCATTGGCACGTTCGGGTCTGGTCGGTTTGCTCGCCAGATTGAGGGCGCAAAGAGGCTATCGTGGCACAAACTGATCGTCCCACTCGCGTTGCCTCAAAAACAAACGCGTTTGTTTTCAGGTGACAAGTCGGGCGATCGACCCGATCCGACCCGATTCCATCCGCAACAGGCACCCGATTTTACGATAAAATACCACACCATATCCCATCACACCAAAATTTGCCGTAAATTATTAACACACCATACCCAATTGCACCATACCTCATCGTATTATATAATATTATCTTACCATACCATATCAATCAATCATACCATTTACCACACCATGCGATATATCTTATTTTACACACCACACCTCACCACACCCCATCAGACCGCACGGCACAGCATCGCACCGCACCGCACCGCACCGCACCGCACCGCACCGCACCGCGTCGCCCACACTGCCCCACAGCGCACCACACCACACCACACCACACCACATCACACCACACCACACCACACCACACCACACCACACCACACCACACCACACCACACCACACCACACCACATATAGGTGCATTGCTAACTACAGACTCTTTGATTGTACTACTACTAGATCTAGACTATAGTCAATGATAGTGCATAACTGCTATAGTGCGGTCAAAACTTCGTGGTGCGACTTATTGTCAATATCTCATCAACTGTCAAACATAGATCTAGGTTCTCCAATTTTTACACAGTGACTTGTATCAATTTGTCTTAACAGATCAACATTTTTGTAAACACCTGCAAGCTGCATTCTAGAAAATTCCTTAATAAATACTAATAAAAAATCCAGGTGGGTGGTTTCAACAGATTTCAAATGTTTACAGCTGGGGCAATATTGCTTTAGCAAGTCCGTCATGTTTTTCTAATCCGGACATTATGCTTATTGAACGCATGTTTTGAGAGCCATTAGTGCAAAAAATGTGTTCACTATAAAAATAATTTCTTGTAACAAGTTTTGCAAGTAAATATTGTCGTAAAGAGCTGTGACGTAGGCCATATGCGTAATCAAAATGTGTGTGAGAAGCGGGAAAAGCTGTGAACTAGCCTATACCATTTCACGTGTGACAGAGGTTTCAAGTATTTTATATAAATTTATGAAGAAAAGTTTTTTTAATCTAGCCCTAATTGTTCTGGAAAAATATGATTTAGTTAAGACAAATTGATACAAACTGCTATGCAAAGTATGAATGACATTGATTCACCCGTTAAAGAGATATTTGAGGAATAAGCTGCACCACAAATTTTTGACCGCACTATAAGTAGAGGAAAGTGTATGTGTGAATCCCCTCTGTAACCACAAGAATTACCAAAAGTGTATTGAGACACAAATCACAACCGACAAGAGTTTCTTTTTAGAAATAGAAATGAACAAACAAAACAAGATAATCTTTGAATTTTATTTAAGAATCCCCACAAATACGATTTTTTTTAAAGACATAATATACACAAGTCATGATCATGATCACTTTGGTCCATCTTCGACCCCGGCCAGACGTCCTACATCCCCATAGGGTTAAAGCCCCCACCAGCCTCAAGATCATGACTGTCTCGGATTTTCATGTACGTGGCGTAGTCCAGTTTCAGACCCATCATCTCAGCTAAGTTTTTGGCGCGTTTGTAGTCTGCAACAGAATTCAGAAGGTAACTTAAAAGTTGCCACAGTATCAAACACTGTAATCAGATTATAAAAACACATAATATTATCATATACTATCTGTCGTAATTAACAGTCTTCATATTGGCGTAGTGACGCCAGATAACAAAATATTATGGTTAGCCCTGGAGCCGGTTAGGCCACAACTTCATAGGTTTCGTACGGCGATTTAGAGCAACTTCTCTCTCTCTCTCTCTCTCTCTCTCTCTCTCTCTCTCTCTCTCTCTCTCT
>NW_004797289.1:2438957-2459271 GCF_000002075.1 Aplysia californica | reverse complement strand
CACACACACACACACACACACACACACACACACGCAAACACACACACACACGCAAACATTTAAAAAAATAGATCCCACCTAACGAATCTCCTTGGTAATTAATTTGTTTCACAATGGCAATCATGCATTCCTTCAATATATGCAATTTAAAATTATTACATAAATTCGTGAATAAATACACAAAGTAAAAAACATGGACAATCCATACATTTAATGATGAAACGCTGCGTTACCGACACAATAATAATATGTTTCGCGACGTGGTGAGATAGGCGCTCGTCAATTTTTGGGCATATGGGGTTATTGGTATCATCTTGAAGCCTGTTCATTTGCCTTGCTTTTGGTGAAAACAATACATGTATCCATCTTTGTTGATAGGAAGTCGAAATATTTGTGATTGAAGGAGGTTCGGGTCGCTAGGTTTCAGAGGTGAAATTAGCGAGAAAATGACCGCCAAAGTTAGGTAATTTTCATAGTTTGAGAGTCCTTGGAAATTGAAAACTGACATTTTTGCGTGCCTTTAAATCAAGGTTTTTCAGCAAAATCCACACAAGAATGTTTTTTTTTAATGGTAGTATAAAAGGTGTTGAGCCAAAAAAAATAACATTTTAAAAAATTGCCAAAAGGTCAGAAAAATGCCAACTTCTTTGATTCATTTGTTTGACGAGCGCCTGATTTCACCACGATGCCTCACATATACTACTTGACTTGCATTTATATCTCTTCAGCTTTTTAAAAATTATTATTTGTTTTTGCGGTAAGAATTTTACGGCGCTCGCAACTTAACTACATAAGGTCATAATGAGCGCGCGGGACTCGAGTTGTTTGTTTTTCACTTTGAGCATTTTAAGTTTTTGGTAGGAATCAATTTTGAATTTTGCCCGGGTGGCGGCCGAAGCCTATTATTATCGATTGTAGGACCACTAAGGGATCTTTAACGTGCACAACTTCCACGCGAGATCTCTGAGATTTTTTCGCCCTTATCCGAGAAGGTTGGGTATTCGATCTTACCTACCCCGAGAAGATCAAGGGTGTGGCTTAAAGACCGCAGTAAGAAGGAGCCAAGAGTAGCAATAGAAAGAGCCAGGAGCCCAGAGGACGGGGAAGAGGGGGAGGGCAGAAAGTGTTGATGAAAGCAGGTGAAAGAACATGGCAAGACAGCATGAAAGGAGGTGGAAGGAAAACATTTTAGAGAAGAAAATTTTGTCGCTGTCAGATTTCGAACCCGGGACCTATAGAATGAGGGGCGAACACCTTACTTTTAGACCACGAGAGCCCCTCCTCTACCCCTTTTTCAATTTAGATAGATAGATAGATAGATAGATAGATAGATAGATAGATAGATAGATAGATAGATAGATTGATAGATAGATAGATAGATAGATAGATAGATAGATAGATAGAAGCGACCTGTACTTTCTTCAAAGTCATAATCCATTGAGCCGTCAGCTGGCCACTCATGTGTGTCCTCGTAGGCGTATCGTCGTCTGCGTCTCGCATGCACTGGAAGCGGTACCCTCAATGCTTTTGCTTCGACTTCCTGCTAATCGTGTAGAAGAATGTATGAAATGAGCAGTAGTTAAATATCCTGTCGGATACGTTGTCTTTGGGGATTTCAGATCTGGGATGAAAGGAAAAATGACCCCAAAAGTACAACTTAATCAAAAATTTAAAAAAAAGAAAGAAAGTCAACTTTAAATTGAGCTGCAAACATCCGTCTTTTTTTTATCAATGCATTAACAATCGATTACTCTGCGCCCCTGGCTGTCCATCGAAAAGATCAAAATATTATTATCTTGAATAAATCCGCAGTGCTTTCTTTACCTGTGATATTACTAAAAGTGCCTGTCACACCAATGAAGCTCAAGCCGGAGTTCTAAACTAAGCGGGCGCGTTCCATTGATTAAAAAAGAAGTGGGGGCGGGGGGATCAGCGAGCAGAGGAAGAGCGCTGTTACTATGCCTTGCTACGTTTTATACATATTCTTGTAATATACTTTTATACGTGCATTTGAGAGAGAAGCCTTTGGTGCACCCAGACACACACACACACACACACACACACACACACACACACACAGAGAGAGAGAGAGAGAGAGAGAGAGAGAGAGAGAGAGAGAGAAAGAGAGAGTGAGAGAGAGAGAAAGAGAGAGTGAGAGAGAGAGAAAGAGAGAGAGAGAGAGAGAGAGAGAGAGAGAGAGAGAGAGAGAGAGAGAGAGAGAGAGAGAAGGGAAAGGGGGGGGGGTATCGTACCCTCGCCCTGACCTTCAGAAGGGAGCCCTTGAGTTCGTGTTTGAAATGGCTCAAAGAGAGAGAAATTAATGAAATAGTAGAAATTGGTAGGTAGGTTGGTTGGTTGGTTGGTTGGTTGGTTACTTTGTTGGTTGGTTGGTTGTTTGGTTGGTTGGTTGGTTGGTTGGTTGGTTGGTTGGTTAGGGTTGCGGTTCTGGGGCATACAGAATCTGAAAAACCACTCTGGAACGTCACACGAGTGTAGCATTGACTGAAAATATATTGGGGTGATGTACACATCAATTCAGTCTATCTACATATTAGTGATTAGATAGAACTGCAATACTTTTCTGCACGTTGAAATGGCTTGATTTTTTTTTTTAATTGCAAGGTGCGCCCAATCAATGGTTAAACGCATGCACACACATATTGTATACTCACCAAGAAGAACAGCCAAACCCAACTCCAGGTATAATAATATGTTATCGCAGGTCGCCAGCATCTTGGGAAGGTTATATAATCTCTAACTCGACACATTTTTACCGCAACATTCAGTGTGACGGTTCCTGGAATCAATTAATTCATTCCCTTCCACTGTGACTGTGACCGCATTCAAGTAGCCGACATAAGTACCTATCTTGGGACTAATGAAATGCCAACATTACATGAAACGTGAGAAATAAAATCATAGCAGATTCGTTTGTAAATGTATTCATGTTTAGGGTTCTTTGCGGTACTTGATAGGTATTTTCAAGCATCAATGACATAAAACCAGATTTTCAACTGCAATAATTAAAGGTGGCAACCTGCTAGAATTGCCAGAATCAATAATCCTAACGACTAAAACCCCAAACAAATTCCAGCCTGCATTACATAAACATGTTTTTTATTTAACTTTCAGACTTGCAGAGCATTTAAGAAAACACCACAAGAATGATCCGGACAAAATCTGGTCAAAGACATGCACCGTACATAATATTATGTAGCATTATTAGTATATCATCTAATCTTTTCTGGATACTTCCGGCACTGTCTTCGGTTTAGGTAGCCTATGCAATTGGGTATTTCCGCAAGTTTGTTTATTGCGCACGTGTGTGAGCTGATGACTGGCACGATCAGCGAGCCAACCCTTTTCTAGACCTTGGAGAGGATGGGCTCAGGAGCAGCTATGACAATGTACTACCTGCAATTATACCTATTCTCTAACCACACCATACCCCCAAGGGGTTGAACCTGAACCCTCCACCTGTCTTAATATAGTATTTATCGATCAGGAGAAGGCGTTCGACAGAGTGAACAGAAATAAGCCGTGGAAAGAATCCGAAAACTACACTGTAAGAAGCCAACTTCTAGATAACATCCGTGCCATTTACGAGAACTGCATAAGTACAGTGAGGACGTCAGAGGGACTCACAGAATGGTTCGAGATAACATCCGGAGTAAGACAAGGTTGTGTCCTATCACCACTATTATTTATCATATATATGGATAGAATTACAAAAGAGGCCAACACAGAACCAGACGCCCTAAATGAATTACTCTTTGCTGATGACCAAAGCCTGGCACACAAAGATGAACGAAGTCTCCAACACCACACCATCAGATTAAACGAAGAATGTAACAACTACGACATGAAGATCAACATCAACAAAACAGAGACAATGAAAGTAAGCAGAAAGCCAGAACCACTCAGGATACACATTAACAACAACAGTCTCAGACAGGTCCAAGAATTTAAGTACCTCGAAGTATATTCACAGAGGATGGGCGACTGAACAGAGAAATTGAAACACGAGTACAAAAGGCCAATAATGTTAGTTACCAGCTTACTCCACTACTGAAACATCTTAACATCCCCATGACAACAAAACTCAAAATGATCAACATCATATTCATCCCAACACTCACCTATCAATGCCAAACATGGACCACGAACAAAGACTTTTGAGCAAAGAATTACAACATGTTTTGTTTTTAGTTTAGTTTTAGTAGAGGTTTTATGGAGCTCGCAACTGCATAAGGTCATATGAGAGCCAGAAGATTAGAGGTGTTACAAGAGAGTAACGAACATTAAAAAAAGAAGAAGGAGAGAAGGACGATAGATGTTTGATAGGAAAGAAGAAGCAAACCACACCAGATCACCTGCCAACCACCCACTTACAACATGTGAAATGCGATGCCTTAGAAAAGTAGTAAACAAGACCAGGCGAGACAAAATTAGAAACTCTGTAATCCGAGAAATTGTGGCAACAAATGATGTCATGCATCACATCCAACACCAAAGAATCAAATGGTTCGGACATCTCCTACGATTACCAGCACACCATCCTGCACAACGTGCCTACATTAAAAAATCGATAACAACAAGGCTAGAGGGCGACCGAGAAAGACCTGGATAGATGGAGTCAGGGAAACATTAACCACCCACGGCATACCCCTGACCAAAGCTCTCTGGCTGGCAACAGAGAAACGTCTCTTTCTTCCAGCGACTCCCAAAATGGTATAAGCGGCGGATAAAAGTAAAGTAAAGTAAGGTCAGGTGTAGCCCAGTTTCAACCCCATAAACTCCACTACATGTATATTATTGGAAAAACAGTGTAATAGATAGGCTGCAATGACCACAGTGTGCATATGACGTGTACCCCGTGGGGGCACTTATTTTTCACAACTGTGCAAAGAGCTCCCATTGTGCTGGAAGATAAAATGATAATAGGTCTAATTATTTTAATAAATTAACAGAGTGAAATCTTACAGGTTTTTCTGGCTTGTGTGGTTGGCTATGTAATCTCTTTCTCTCTCTCTCTCTCTCTCTCTCTCTCTCTCTCTCTCTCTCTCTCTCTCTCTCTCTCTCTCTCTCTCTCTCTCTCTCTCTCTCTCTTTCTCTCTCTCTCTCTCTCTCTCTAGATAGATAGATAGATAGATAGATAGATAGATAGATAGATAGATAGATAGATAGATAGATAGATAGATAGATATATATATCTTTCTCGACGGTTCGGTATGTGCGTTGTTTTGTTTTGCATCTTGGGGAGGAAAGGGGGTGGAGATGGATTTTGCCTAGGTGAGAAAATATTGTATTACACCGGAACGAGTAGCCTTCGGAAACAGGCATGTTCGTACTTTTTACTTTCACTTTAACCAAGGAGTTTAGAACTACTTTACTTTTAATCTCTTTGACTTTAACTTAACTATGAACGTCAGTAATTTATAAGTATTAGTAAGACTTGTAAGAGTTTTGGGGCCTTTGCAACAACATTATGTTATACAAGTGTCGAAGATTAGGAGTGTTACTAGACAGTAATTACAAATAAAAGAAGGAGGAGAGATGAGGAGGAGAAAGAGGAGTCAGTAGTTTGTGAACAGTAGAGGCTGTTTAAAGTAAAATTAAAGCACGAATATTATGCTATTGTGTTTAGCTAGCAGTACAATGGTTTAATAGAAGTTTTTTTATACCTCTTCTTACTCCAATTAATTACTATAGGAATTGTTCTTAATGTTTATGACAGTTTGAAGAAAAAAAATTAATTAATAAGAAATAAAATTATTAGTTTTGTGAGGATACTATTTGTAGTTTTACAATTGTTCTATGACTCTAAAATTTAGGATTCTAAGTTATTGAAAACTGCTTTCCATTCGTGAAGAGTCATACTCTTTTGGGCAATCAAGTAGCTCCACGACTGAAAACTGTGAAAACAATAAAATTCTCCTCTGATCACTGTATAGAACCTTGCAGTGTTATTTGTTTGCAATGGCATCCGTAGTTTTAAAGGTCCTAGGATTGACGCTGGGTCTGTTTTTCATTTTTGTTGGGACAATAAAATTGACGCCTTCCGTCAATGGGGAGATCTACAAAGAAATGGTAAGCTTGGGTTTGCTTGCTTTGGCTTTGGCTTGGCTTCAGCGCCGTGAACGTAGTCTGCAGGCTAGGTTCACGGCGCCGTGAATGTAGTTGGCAGGCTATGTTCACGGCGCCTTGAATGCAGTTAGCAGGCGCTGTTGAGGGCTACGTTCACGGCACTCAAGCTTCCTTTAGATGGAGCGTCCACTGACGGTTTAAATTAAGTTAAAAGGCATGATGCGGGGAAAATTTTGAAATTCGTTAAGAAGAAGAAACTAAGCTTGCAAATGTGGTAGCATCAATGTGTAGCATCAAATAGAGTGGAGAATTAGGTCATGAAATAAAATTTTGAAAATTCTTTTGTGTTGCTCTATGGTAACGCCTGCCATATTGGAATGTCATAAATAAAACTAGCTGGGCCCCTTTCGTTGAAAGGAATGATCGGTGCATTAACATCAACTGAAAGTCATTGGTCTTCTGTATTAAAATTGGTAAATTTTTACTTTCACTCCCGCACACAGATGCACTGTTTCAGGGGTCAAACTGCTGTACTGTTTGCTGCAGATCACACATAAAGCCACTAAAACTGTCGCAAATCAATTATTTTCAAGACAATTTCAAATCTAACTGTAAAATATCAAATTATGGGTGTAAAAACAGGGGGGCATGCCCCCCTGTAACCCCCCAGATTTTCTTTTACCCCAGTGGGGCAGGCCCCCCTGGAACCCTCCGATTGGTCCAAAGCATGTCTATTTGGGTTAAAAACAATCAAATATTTCTTCAAAAACCATTAATTTGCGACGGAAATGAAGTTGATATTCGTGTTCAGCGCATCAATATTTAGTAGAAAATAGACAACTGGTAGCTGAGTGTGAGACGGGAGGGAAAGTAAAAAAATACCTTAAAATTTACACTCTACTGGAATGGAGCAATAAATCTTGAAAGATGAAAAAAAAAATAATAGAAAGTCAAGATCTATACTCTCAAAACAAAATGCGCCTTGCGATAGTATCGAACGGAAGTACGACTTGAAATAAACAAACCTGGCGGATTTTTAAAAATTACATAGACAGAAGTGTCGGCCTTCAAAAGCGATCGGCGAAATAAAGAAATTTAGCTTTTTGCAGCAAAACTCTCAAAATTGAAAAAACGAAGGGCGTCATCATCTCGAGAATATTTTAAAGAATCTTTTGGCGAAAACCACATGTCGATCGATGCAGCTATTAAAAAGCCTTTTGAATAGCAAAATTCAGCCACCACAAATAGATAATAGATGCACACATTTCTAAAAAATCTATCATAAGGTTATAAATGATTTTAAAATGTTACAAAAATGGTTTTGCAGCCTTCTGTGGCTGTTTTAGAGGATGGACTTGACATTTTTGATGTAGGAGGAAACATTTTTTCAGATTCGAGGTTCTAAATGTGGGAATATTTTGACCACAAAAATCTCAGATCACAACAACAGATTAAATTTATAATAAAATCATTTATTCAAGATTTTTTTTTGACGTCACTACTTATTACACTAGAATAATGTTTCATCTATCAGTATACAGAAATTTATGACGATATCTTAACAACTTTTTGAATGATAGATTTTTGCGTCCCCCCCCCCCCCCCTGAAAGAGCCTAATTTGAGAAAAAAGCCCTTAAAGTTTGGACGCGCAAAACTTACTGTAAACGTAGTTATTTTAAATACAGTGGCGAAAATGTAATCACCCAGTAATCGTGTTAAAGCCTTGCATTACCCACTCATGCAGCATACCAATTTAAAGCTAAAAATAAATTCTTCATCATCTGACACATTAATATTTAATCTATTTTAAGAGATGCCCGAGATGTTGTTACTCAAAATTGACCTTAAAAAATAGGCTTGGCAAAATCGTGCGAAATCAAAGAAACGTAAAATTGTCTTTGCACATTTATTGAAGAGTATCAATATTGATCGAATGGTGATATATTGCATGCCCAATGATATTTTGTCACGATAGTTTCAAACATAACGCGAAACAGAGCAATCACAAATACCACTACCACACAAAACTTCGACTCAACACTAATTGTGTTGATTGTTATTTTGCTTAGGAACCATTGGCTTTGTGTTGTGCACGAAACCTTTGGGCATCAATTCTATTAAATTTTGGACATATTTGTCATTTCATTTCAAATGTCACAGAGAGTTGCGAACAAAGGGTCTGAATTGGGGTCAAAGTCGTTTTTCTTCAGTCGCTGTTTCATGGGACTTCACATACCTGTAGGATTCATATCGGGGCTGTTTGCTGCTAACTATTCGAACGTTGACTTGATATGGTTTTTTAAGAATTCTGTAATGGCATTGGCCCTATGAGAAAATGCCGTGTTTCGCATGGGGATGACTACTTGAATAACACCTTGACGAAAATAAGGGTAAGACAAGACGTTCCAGCACTTGCGCGATGTAGTTCACTAAACCAAGACATCCGGTGATTCTCACGAGAGCGGCTTTGTTCATTCCACCCCAAGCCACCCAAAACCATGGCAGTTACGTGGCCTCTGTTCCTCACTGACAGATGTTCAAAATCTTACAGGGTCTAAGTGCAAAAGAGGTTTGTGCTCGGTAAGAAACCAATAGCTCCTGAACAACAACAAAATTAAAACTAATAGAACGAACACAAGTAACTGTTGCGTCCAGGTTTTGTGAGGTATTTGTAACTGCTCTGTTTTTCAATCTTCGTGAGTTTTCTGTTCAGCTCTTCGTTGTTGGTGTTTGGAAGCTCTGAAGGGCATTGAACATACTTTTGCTAATGCGATGTGTGTAGTCATCTTTTACAATTTCAAAGTCATAAAAATGCCATAAAAAATTGAGCATCTGATGAGATTTGGCATCTTCGTCACACAGCAGCCTGCTGTATACTAAACCTCAGTGTTGCGCTGATTTTGTGAAAATTGTTTCAGCCTCCATAGCTTTAACACTTCCTTGTAAATTTTGCTGGCATTTTATTTGATGATGGATTGTCAAAGGCAGAGTAAAAAAGCGCATATCTGTCATTGTCACCTACTTCTGTATCTTTCTTCTTTGGTGAAATTTTCTTTTTGGCAATGGGGTGAGGAGCAAGTTCATCCTCATCTAAAGTTTCCTCTCCACTATTATCACTCTCACGATATGTTCCATCATTATAGCTACACCGCTAGTGCCTATCAATGTTCGAACTGTCGTGTGATGTGCTGAAGAATGTCGATGCCATTGCAGTAGGCTGTGGTAATCTTGAGAAATTGAGGCTAGGGCATCAAAGTATTTTGGAAAGGTGTTCAAAAAGCATTTTCTGAGCTCGATAACTGTTGAAACTGGGGTAGTGCCGAAACAGCACTCTCATCTCGTTGATTAGACGCTAGCATCAGCATCAGCAAATGTCATTGAAAGAGACGGTTATGAGGCTGAAACAAAAGAATGAATGGACAGTAGGAACTGATCTATAATCTGTCTGTCTGTCTGTCTGTCTGTCTGTCTGTCTGTCTGTCTGTCTGTCTGTCTGTCTGTCTGTAAATATAAACACAAGCGCAGTTTTGGTGTAGAACAAAATAAGACAGTAAATTTGAGTAAAGGGAACATTGACCAATAATGAGTTTCTCAGATATGGAGACCTGGCGATAATATTGAGAGCTTTCGTTTTCAGTTCTCGTCTTGTAGTTGCAAGAAATAAAAAAAAAGATAACCATGCTATCAACTTTCCTTACATCTCTTTACTGTATAAATATGCATGCATGATATGAAATACGCTTTTGCAAATAGCTTGAATGAAAGAATGAATATCTCGTTCTGGGCCAAAGACATAATACGCACACACACACACACACAGAGAGAGAGAGAGAGAGGGGGGGGGGGGGGCCAAAAAAAAAAAAAGTTGGGGGGGGGAGAGAGAGAAGGGGAGAGAGAGAGAGGGAGAGAGAAGGGGGGGGGGAGACAGACAGAAAGACAGAGACAGAGAAAATAGAGAGGGGGGGGGGGGAGAAAGAGAGAAGGAAAGAGAAAGGGGAGAGACAGACAGAAAGAGAGAGAGAGAGAGGGTGTTTGCTATTATGATAAGAATGATTCCCGTCATTTATTTCTCTCTGCGTCGGTTCCCAGGCTTTTTCGTTTTCCTTCATCTCATGGGATGGAACATTTGAAGCTGGCCAAAATATTAAATATACGTCACTGTAGTCACTGACTAAAACCGGCAGTGAATGCTCCGTCTAAACGAAGCTTGAGTGCCGTGAATGTAGCCCTCAACAGCGCCTGCAAACTGCAGTCAGGGCGCCGTGAATGTAGCCTGCCAACTACCTTCACGGCGCCGTGAACCCAGCCTGCAGACTACGTTCAAGGTGCCGTGAACGTAGCCACTGTGTATTTTATTCATTGTTCATCACTGTTTCAGGAAGCAACATCCTTGCACTCCGGACATGTCTATTGATGCTCCGTTGCTCTCTCCAAAATGTTGCCAAGGGTCTTTCCATTGATAGTGCCAGTGCACATCTGGTTGAACGTTCTTCTGTTCTTTCCTGCAAAGGGAAAGGATGCCAGATTTTCCGCTTCCTTTTTGTATTCCCAAAAGCATCATCCTCTCCACGGCATTACTGACCTCTGCCTCCCTATTTTCCTCCTCAATCAGCTGGTGAGAGAGACATTTCCGGATCTCGACCCTATCTGGTTGAACCGTATTGTCAACTGAGGTGGCCTCAACAGCCAGTCTGTCGGCTTTTTCATTTCCCCTAACACCTGCATGGCCAGGGCAGAAAATCCATGTGAGCGATCGTATAGGCGTTGCTTCGATAGCTTGAATCCATTCTGTTCTCAGGAAACTTTTTTCAATCCTTCTGAGGGTAGATCTATACATGGAATCAGTGATAAGAATAGCATGGGTTGTGTGGGGGCGATCTTGGGTCATCCAATCAAGTGCTTTCGTGATAGCTTCAATTTCCATTCGCATACTTGATGTAGCCCTGCTGCAGGCTCCATGCATTTATTGTTAGCTTAGCAAGGATGTAATACTAAAATCCTATATCTAGATCTAGTACACTAGTAGTGACTAGCTAACAGGCTTGAGAGTCATCATGCGGTCTAGTCTTGTAGTTTCTTAGTCACTCTTAACTGCAAAACTAAAACAGTGCCACTCATCAGTGCATACATGTGGAAGTTGTTTTAATGTAAAATAAGTAGATCTAAATTTAGATTTAGATCTTTATATGTGTCGTGGCGCTGTGGAATCCGGTGCTGGTCAATTTTTTGGGCATGTACATGTGGAATTATTGGTATCACTTTAAAGCTTTTTCATTTTCCTTGCTTTCAATGAAAGAATTACCCATTTATCTTGAGTAGGCTAGGCCTACATGTCGAGATATTTACGATTGAAGGAGGTGGTGCCGCCTAGTTTCAGAGGTAAAATTAGTTTTTTCAATATAATTTACACTGAAATAGGTTCTTAAATGGACATATAAGGTGTTGAGCTTTTAAAACAAAAATTTCGATAAAAATTGTCAAACCAGCAGAAAAGTGTAAGTTTCTTCACTTTCATTATTTTGACGAGCACCTGATTTCCCCACGATGACTCACATATATGAATTAGATCTATCGTTAAAAAATTGTATGTTAGTGGATGAATGACTTGTCTTGAATGAGCACGTTCGATCAATTTGAAAAGCATTGATTAAAATGGTGTTGGTTAAAACTGGGTTTTTAAACTGTGACCAGGACTGTTCATCATCAGCTCATAGCCGTATCCTGTGTATGATACTCTCCATAGTTATATGATGGTACTACAACTCAATGTATATAATAATGTATTTAATTTTGTGTTTTTTTGGCTCTTAAAGTGACTTTTGCCTCAGGCTACAATAAGTGCCTTCAACAGTTAATTCTAGATATAAGCTTGTAAACACATATCATCATGTCCTTTTATTTCTTATTTATTTGTTCTTTTGCAGAGGAAAACATACATTCGCAATTCCAAAGTTTTCCCTCTTGTAAAGCAGACGGGCTGGAAACCAAATCCTCACACGTACCGGAAAACAGTGGGCTCCACTGAAGTCATTTGTGGAGCATTTTTAGCTTTCCTTCCAGGTAATGTGCTGGCACTCATTATATTAGCGTTTGATCAAGTTTTCGTTATTGTTTTCAAAACTTATTTTCTGTGCTTATATTATGTGAAGTACACTGGATTTTAGCTATGAGGACGATAAAAAAGTATGGAAGAGGCTAGCCGTACGCTGTACTTAAGTACGGCTAGACAGCTGGGCTAGCCGTACTTATTCTTAATATGATGGCTAGACTGACCATTTTTTAAAAATAGGCCTACTGAATTGTAAATATATAAATTTTTAGTTTGCAGTACCTGAAGTATTTGTATTTGAGACGAAACCAGGTGCCTTAATGCAAATGACAGTGCATGTATTTTAAACCTCCTGTTTTCTAATGTTAATAGGGCCTAAGATAAGTACGGCTAGACTGGCAGTCTAGCCTCACTTTAAGTACGGGTAGACAGCCAGGCTAGCCGTACTTAAGGACAGCTAGACTGTCAGGCTAGCCTTACTTAATATTGATGGCTGAATTGTAAATGAAATTTTTAGTTTGCAATACCTAAAAGTATTTGTATTTCAGACAAAACCAAAAGGTGCCTTACTGACTTGCGCAGCATGTATTTGAACCTGAATAATTACTAGATCTAGGTCTAATGAGACCTGTGTACTTAACAGGTTTGAGTCGATAGGGCCAAACCTAGGTCTAAGTACGGCTAGACTGGCAGTCTAGCCGTACTTAAGTAAGGCTAGACTCTCAGGCTAGCAGTACTTAAGTACGGCTAGCCACTTCGAAAAAGTATATCCCACACTTGAAGCTATTGAGCACCAGGGAGTTGGGGTGAGGGTGTTACTCTTAGTTAGGGAAAATATGTTGTACACATGTCTTTGGAGCCAAATACAGCAGCTGTGAAAACAGATCTTTAGGCCTTTTTAAGATTTTGCATTGTCATATGTTTTGGGTAGGTTTTGCAGAAAAACCTGAGTTCAGAAATGGGGATTGCTTTTTTAAATTATGTACAAATTATACACTTTTGTACTTATCATGTAGTGAGAAACTGGCTTTTGATGAAAACATTCTCTTTTGTTTTTGTTTTTTTGTTTTTTTTTTGTTTGTTTTTTTAGCAATGTGTGCTTTTACGTATTGTTATATGTTGTAAGTAGCAGTTACTGTATATCTCGATATCCAGTGCCGCTGTGGTCCTGATTTGAGGTGCATTTTCTGTATTTCATGTCATTGTATAATGTAAACTACCGTATCAGTGTACCTCATGCACAGCTTTCTTGCACAAAATCTCATACAAAACAGAAGAAAAGGATGCTTGTCATTGTACATTGAGTACGGTAATTGTTTTGATTGAGTTTAGTTCTTAACAAGTGTTTATTTTTTAAAATAATAATACATAATATCTTTCATATAATATGTTACATAATATTTCTTCCCGGTTCTCTGTGCTGACACTCCTTCTAATCCCTGTGTGTCACATTTGTGTGTGAGCTTGAATACCTTTGATAGTATGACTTTTGTCATTTCATCATGGCAATTATAGAAGTTATGAAGGTGTATGTGTTGAGTGTCAGGACTGGACAGGTAATTTTTGTAAAATAATGTGTGTCTCAACACGGGTAAATCAGGTGCCCATCAGTTTGTGGATAACTTACATTTTTGGTATAATTTCAAACAAAATGACAATATCAACCACCCTCAGAACCTACAAACAGAATATATGCTCAACTTCAACTTAAAAAGAATCAAACCAAAACTTCCTACAATGAATCCTTTGAGTAATTATGCACATGAGACTGTGGATCATCACCAGTTCCACTGCACATCCGTATATATATGACATCTCAGCTACACTTCTCTCTGCGAGACCTAACATTGACAACACAACTTATGGAACGTTATAGCAACTGCATGAAACCTGTATTTATCTTAACATGACAGTGGATAAAAGGACAAGAACCCAGCTGTTGCTGTATCGATAACAACAAAACATAATTGGACATACATGTAAATGGCGTTGAGCTCAAAACAAAAAATTCTTCTTTGATTTTGATGTCATTATTTTGAGGAGCACCTGATTCCACAATGTCATGGCACATATTAACAGGTCTGATAGTATGAATAGGGTGTGACTAGGGAATTTTTGTGGTATTCAACTTGTCGAACAATCAACTGTAACCAGAATTCTTCAATGGGATACATGAAGTACTTTTTATTTTCTTTCTTTTAAGATTAAATATTAAGTGTGCTCATAACAAAACTTTACCTTTTTGTTTCAGGACCCCTTAAGGAAGCTGCTAATATATTCCTTCTTTTGATCACGCTGAACGACATCTACGCTCATTATGCTTTGGACGAAGGCCTGGACAAGATGAGTCCGGCCATTGTCTTTTCACTACTACTCACCTGCCGGTTGGTCATCTTCCTACAGTCTCTTGCTGCGGAGCCAAAGTCTGTCTTTGAGAAGAGCCAGCTGGACTCATCTGTGGCGCCACCTACCAACAGGGGGGATGTCAGACTGGATGATAAAAAAGATCAATGATCTTGGTGTTGTCTGAGTGATGCGATGTGCTTAGTGTTGTCTGACAGTGCAAACAGTCGAGTCTGCTTATTGTAAATTTGCTTTAAAGACAATGTCTGCTGTGCTTGTTACACTGTTTTTTCAGGTTTCTTATGACTCACCTTTTACCAAGGCATTCTCCCTTCACTGCAGAAAGTGTTCCTTCATAAGGTCTTTCTGAATTTTCTTGTCCGTTGCTTTCCTTGATGATAGGTCTCCTTCTTTCTGTGTGATATTTTCACACTGTTGTTGTTTGTCTTCCTCTTGTGTCACATAGATGTAGCTAAGATTGCTTAAGATAAATATACAAAATGCAGGGAAAGTTTACGATGAGTTGACTCGACTCTTTGTTCTAAGATGGTTGTTCTGTGGTGATGTTGTGTAGAGTACTTTTTGAAAGAGTTTCGAAGCACTTGTGGGAGAGTGTGCTGGTATTTTGTGGGTGTAAGTTTTTAATATAAGGAGAAGTGTGATGTGTTCAGAATTATTTTGTAGTTGTGATATTACTGAGTACTGGGAAATTAGGTTGGAGAAGCATTTTGTTCATCAGAGGGTTTGACTGTTTGAAAATGTAGGAAAACACAAATAAATATAATGTGTTTATTATGTAATGTTGCTTTTTCAGTATACTGAGTATCAGACTAACTACCTGTACCGGTAGTATTTTTCTAGATTGACAATGCAGTGGCTCTGATAATATATCTATGCTTTTTGAGTGTAAACGTTTTGCTGTTTTGAGTGATTTGATATCTGTCATTACTAGAGTATACTAGCACTCATGCAAGCGTGGTTGATTAAAGTCAGTGTTTTGTTGTATAGAGGGTCCTTGAACCAGGGATTCACGGATTGCTAAACATTGACTTTTTGAAGCATCAGATGCAGTTGTTTTGGCAACTTGCTATTGATTCATTGAGCAAGAGACTTGTTTTGTTACTTTGTACTTCATTGTAAATTTTTACCTCCATAGCTTTAAAGAAGGCCATATGTTTTGTTTAAAGAAAAGCTGTATTTCCACAACTGCTCAAACTTTGTTGGAATTGCAGATATATTACCCTTAGAAATTCAGTAAAGATAAGGACACCCAAAATTTGTTACCATATTTTAAAAGCTTAATTGTTTTCTCTTTCGATGTTTCTCAGAATATGTACTGCAGTCTGTGGAATGGTTTGATTACTCACTTCATGATCTGACCGGCTTCGTCATTGCAAAGTAAAATTAAAATGATAAGATCACTTCACTAAAACAGGTTTTTGCTTTCAATGGATTGTTGACATGGGTACCCATGCAGCATCTACGTCATACACTTATACACTCTTCTGTCTGATCCCTTAATTTAATTATGTTGAAGAAAGTGTTAAAACTCTTGTAATTTTTTTAGAGTCAATCCTTTGCTAACTTACTGTCTCCAAGAAGCTTACTTTCTCCAAAACATATCATTTATGTATGTTCAATATATGTGTCACAATGTGGTAGAATCAGGCACTCTTCAATTTTTGAACATATAGAGTTTTTGGTTTCATTTTATTGTTTGTCCACTTGTTTTGATTTTGGTGGAAAAAAAATACCCATCTATCTTGAATAGAAGTCTAGAGATAGTTGGTGTTTAAGTTATTTAACTACCTGGATCTTTACCTTTAGCTGTTAGTGGTAAAACAGAAAGGCATATTTTTCTAAACAGCATTTTGTGCATATTTTATTTGGTACGCTCTGTAAGGGTTCTAACTTATTTTTTTAAAAACAGATTAAGTGATACTGGGTATTTTAAACTGACTTTCTTGAAGCTTGAAAGGACCGATAATAATTATTGAGGATTTGTTTATGGGTCAGACGGATGAATTTTTTATTGGGACATATTCATACTCTTGCATCTGACTTCACGACTTGTAAAGATTGTTTTGTAGCTATGTGTAACTTACTTATGCAATTGAAGTACATTGGGTGATGTAGTTTCATGTTCCTAGTATTTGATGTTGCTGCAAGAATGTTTGAGAAAAGCAGATGCTAATGTCTGAGATAATGAACGCATAAATTTTGGAATCTCATTTCGAAAAATATTTCGAACTGTGCATGTAAGTTTTATATTGCTTGAAGGTGTGTCAATGTTCTAAAAGTAAAAGGTGTGTTGAAAAAATGCTTGATTATTTGTGTGTAAGTGGTATAAATGTAACTTTTTGGTATTCAAATAATCTTGAATGTGAGTGAATGGAGAAAACTATATTTGTAGAAATTTTGCTGTCTGCATTAACGTGTAAGTATATGTTATAATAATGCTTGGTTGAAATACGAGAGAAATTGTTTGTTTGTTTTTCTTTTAAAAGATGTTTTAAGTAATTTGTTAGATAAGTGTGCTTTTATTTTTACATACTCTACTTGGTCTGACAGGTTGTGCATTTTGCATGTTTCTTTGTTTAAGTTTAAGTCACAGTCCGTTCTTATTTCTTTTCAGAAGAGATGGGAAGTATCTTTGGTTGTTTAGTTTTTTTAAATATAGTAGTTATGCTTATATCCCTTTATTCGTAGCAGAGAGGGGGATGGGGTGTAAATGCATTTTGAGTGAACAGTTTTATTTTATAGAGCTTTCATCATCAAGATACGTTGGAATCCACCAGTAATGATGGCCATCTTTAAAGGTGAAATGTGGTCTCTGTGCGAAGTTCATGTTTCTGAAAAGCTGCCCTTACCATGGTTTTAATACTTTATTTAGAGATAATGCAAGAAGTTTGGTCCTTGGAAGTTTACTGAAGCAGACCCAAGCAGTCCAGCAGAAGTGGATAATTAATGAGAGATAGAGAAATGTTGAGCACTTTGGCTCAGACTGAAAAGCTGAGTTTATGTAGTTATTAGCCAATTAGGTCTAGGCCCTACACTTAGCTGAGGTCTTGATAAAGCTGTACTATATTTATATACTTCCTTGGGATTTTTAAAATGTCATTCAACTACTGGTATTTTTTTTATATGTACACTTAACTATACCCAGACTACCGGTAGTAGTTTATAATAATGGACTTCACCTCATTCATTCAGACAAACATTGTTATAACTGGGAAATTTGTTGTTATTCAAGACATGCAGACCCCTGTAAAGTGTCCTGTGATGAGAACCACGAATAGCATGATATCTCTAAGTACTAGCAAAAACGAAAAAATGACCCTTGTCCTGTGTTTCCACCCATATAGTTCTGGTTTTTATTAGTTTCGAGTCTTTTAAGGTTGTAATACATCATGTATAAGACCGCAAGTCAACCAAATTTTAGGCGTATTGATGGTCTGCCTTTGTTTTTATGACTACAATAGGAAAGTCTTTGTGGAAACAAATCTCATATACGCTTTAGTGTCAGGCTTGGTAAAGCTCAATTACCTGCTTGATATTTCCAGAAGACTGTATCATTGTCATGCATGTTTTTCACCTGTTTTGTACCAAAAGTTATAATGAGTTATGGTAACACATGTTTCGGGGACAAAAGTACACAGAATAGTGGATACAGTGAAAGTTGTCTAAAGGAAAAATTTTTTGTTTCAGTAAGTGTAGGAAAGAATGGAGGGTGGGGGAGGAGGATTGTAAAAGATGGGAGTAAGTGTCAATTAGTTCATAAACCAGCTGTTACATCAACGATTCTGGCTGGACAGAAAAATCATTTGTTTGAAAATTTACCAAACCAATCTCCGTAAAATTCCTGTGGTTTCAATCCATCTTCGAAGTGACCACATGTTATTTATTTATGGCTTCCAACTCATTCCCAACCAATGCAACTCCCATCTTCATACAGTAACAATCTTTGTGTTTTCCTGTATTCCTTCCCTGTCTTGCTTGGTATTCATTGTTGCCAAAATATGAGTCATAGCTTGCTGGTCTGAGAGAGGTTTCAATCAGTCTAAAAGGGTGGAATATCTGGCACTTTTTTGTTTACCAACTTGCTTCATTAATTTTTCTTAGACAGCTGTGTAGTGGGTGGGATTATTTTTTCTGTTTTTAAAGTAAAATGGTAGAGTATTGTGGGATTTTTCTTTCTCCTCATTCTCTACAGTGGTAGATATTTTTGTTCTCTTTCTGTGACTTCTACAACAAACAAAATTTATGGTTTTGTTCATAGGTGTCAAACTCGATTGCTCAAGGGGGAGGGGGGGGGGGGTGTAAAAGTGCCACTTAAAAAGTAAAAGTTGCGGGCCAGACTGTATAAACATTAATTGAGCAGTGATCTGAATCACAACAGGCAAAACTCACAGACAATAATAACAAATCAAGTTGACTAATTTTCATTCTTAAACTAATTGCCAATTTGACAAAGCTGGATGTTTGACACTTTTTTCTTGCTAATAATTCCATTTATATATTTAGAGTTAGAGTGAGGTTCTGTGTTATTAGTATTAGTTCTGGAGATTCGCAGGATGAACTACCGTACCTAAAATTATCTCTTAGTCAGGCTGGATAATATAATTATTGTTCTTGAGGCCGGATGCGAACCACAGGCCTTGAGTTTGACACCTTTGGTTTAGTAAAAAAAAAAAAAGAAAAAAAAAGCTACAACATCCGTAAAGACAATGCAACATGAAAAAGTGGAAGGAATTATGTAATTTTAATGCACATGAATAAACATATATATACATGTATACATGGAATTACTGAAGTATGATGTAAAAACTACATTCATTTAATATCCAAATCCAAATTTTTATTGGAAAGAGACATTTTTTAAAATGGTTGTTCATAAACTTCAATTAAAAAGCATAGCTTGACTTTTTTGAACTGTCATTTCCCTGCTTGCTGTCTGTTTGTGGTTGTCAAAAGGCTTCCTCTTCGGTGGACTTGTGACATGGAATAAAAAAAATGAGCTGGAAAATTGCCCCTGTAAAAGTTTTTAAAATTAAGTCTGTTGTGAGCAGGTAAGGCCGTGAGTGTACACATGTATAGCAACTCTATTATTAGTTTCTGTTGTTTCTTTTCTCCAGGTACATTGTCATTACAGTATTTCGTATAGTTTGCAGCTTTAAGTTAAGAATTTGGTGTTGTTTATGCTTACTTTTGTTCCTGGCTTCGCCAGCTGTTTATTTTTATGTTCTTCCTTTTACTTTTAGCCTTGTTTGCTAAAAAAACAAACAGATAATAAGCAGCCTCAAAAATAAAGTTTGTATCATTTCCTTAACATGCCTCTAGTTGTACGTATTTAATTGTCTTACAGCTGTCAGTCTCTTTGTTATTGTCCTGCAAGAAGCATCTGCATGTCAGGTGGTTTGAGGGTGTCACTGATAAGTCCTATTTCTGTTCTCTTCCTCTGTTGTTCCTGTATGTCTGTCTTGCTTTTTTTCTGCTCAGATCAATTACATGTACTGTTATTGCATCGACATATACTTCTGTTAACTCAAACAAACGAAACAAATGCTCTCTGACTTTTCGTTCGTCTAGCTCCAAACCGATTTTCTTTTTTATGAAAGAGTTTCTATGCACCCATCGACACAGTTTACATCATTTAGGAGGCGGGCTTCTTACCCTGCCTGTCAGGGTCAACCTGGGCTGAGAAGGATACAAGATTCCAGTAGAAAAACTGAGATATTGGATGAAAATTCTCTCTACTCCGGAATTGAACTCAGGTCTCCTGCTTGCGACAGCGATACCCCTCAAGCCACGCTCCCACATCCCACCATCCCTCT
>NW_004797289.1:2371227-2437854 GCF_000002075.1 Aplysia californica | reverse complement strand
AGTTCAATTACAATATTATATTGTACTGAAAAAAAGATTGCAAAAATCACAAAAAACATTTGAAACCCTACAAATATAAAGGGGCGTAACTACAAGTTTGTTTACTTCCCGTCCCAAACACTCCTAGTCCTAGCCTGGTCCCAAGCTTAGCTTGTCGCGGAAACAAAACAAAGAGTCGCTTTGTTCATTGTAAACATGATCAAATGGAATAAAAATGATGCACCGAGATGGATTTTTGTGGTAGGGATGATTTTTTGTTACCCCGTGATGACAGCAGATTCTTAATCTAGATATTTATTAGCCATAACAGGGGGGTGTTCACTCAGGCTCAGGGCTCAGGGGGGCTTGCTTGAATGATCTAGAATCCAGAAATCACGCTAGCTTTTTATCTAGATCTAGAATCTAGATCTAGATCTAGATTGTAGACTCTAATCTAGATCTAGAACTCTTTGGAAATTGCCTTCCCGTTTCAATTGATGATTTGCCAACGTGAAGGTTGTGTTTTTTTCTTGGTGTCTTTTTCGATAGTTCCCACCCCCCTTATTTGAGCCTAGATTAGATATCTAGATTTCTACAACTGGATCTATACGTTTGATGCGCCGCGAGCTAAGATATCAAACCTAAAAACTGCAAAACATCAAATTATCATGCCCCCCTGAAACCCCCCACCGTATTTTTATTAGGTCAGGGGGGCCCCCTGAAACCCCCCTACTCTTGGGGCCAAAACCCGAGAATAACAATTGCGGGGTGGGAACTACCGAAAAAGCGCCTTATATTATTTTTGCCAGGGGAGCAAGCCCCACTGTGTTATGGCTAGTGCACATTGATACACACGTAAACATGGTGGGTCCTCCAACGTTAAATCCAGCCAAAATAAATTTGTAAAAATGTGACTACATTGGGCGTGAACCGGGCTACGATTGGCTGAACCTGTGACCCACGGATACATTAGGCCTATGGTAGGCTACTCTTGGCGCTCTCGACGATGCGACAGTACGACCCCCTCTCTGTCACTCTCACCACCCCCACTCTCTCTCTCTCTCTCTCTCTCTCTCTCTCTCTCTCTCCCTCTCTCTCTCTCTCTCTCTCTCTCTCTCTCTCTCTCTTTCTCTCTGCTCTCTCTCTCCCTCTCCCCCTCTTTCCCAAGGTAGAGGGAAACGAAAAAGTCCCTAATTTGTAACATGTACAGTGGAACTCGGATTCAACGAGGTCGCCGGGCCTGACCTAAAATCTCGTTGAATCCGAGTGTTCGTTATAATAGCAAACATGAGGTTTTGTATAACTGGCACTGACCAAGTAAAGTATAAAGAGAAGTCACAAGTAGTGCCTGAAATGTCTGCACATTATGAGCTGAGTAAAAAAAGCCCCGATTCTTTCAAATGCACACACGCCTGTGTCATCTCGATTGTTTACCAAAAAGTTGCGATGCTGTGTAGAGCCTACCATACGGCAACTTTTGATTCCATAGACCAACACACAATTCATTACGTAGATCTACGTATAGCTTATCATTGTAATAATGATCAGTTGCCGAGATGAAAAAAAAAGACTGATACGTTTGTATCAGCGACGTTCCACGCCGGACCGCTAGTGCCCCCCCCCCCCTCCCCGACACGCACATACAGTCACACGTGTGCAGGCCGCCCATCTGACCCCGACACATGCCAGAGTAGACACGTGCGCGTGCCAACAATGCATTTGTTGACCAGTATGAAAAGAGGCCGCTGATTGGTCGCATGCAATCGGCTAGGTGAATACTGGTTCACGATGCAGGTGCAATGGCTGGTACGATGCAGGTGCAATGGTTGGTTTCCGGGAATTCGGGAATAGATAAAGTTCGTTCTGGGAGAAGAATGAGCGAAGCCACATCTGCGGGGGCTTTTCACCCTGGAAGCGACCTCGTTGAATCCGAGCTCGCTAATATAAGTGCTCGTTGAATCCGGGTTATTTTTATTGACTTTTAAGAAGAAAAAAACCGGGGAATCTATCTCATCTCGTAGAATCCCGAGTTCTCGTTGAATCCGAGCTCGTTAAATCCGAGTTCCACTGTATTACTACTAGATTCTTCTTCTTCTTCTCCTTCTATTTCTTCATTCTTCTTGTTCTCCTCCCCCTCTAATTCCTCCTCTCCTCCCCCTCATCTCTCTTCTTCTTCTTCTCTTCTTCTTCTTCCCTACCTTCCCTCCCTCCCTCCTCCTCCTTCTCCTCCTCCTCCTTCTTCTTCTTCTTCTTCATTTCTTCCTCCTCCTCATTCTTCTTCTTCTTTTCTTCTCCTCCATCTACACCTCAGATCCTCCTCCTTTTCCTCCTCAATTCTCCTCCTCCTCCTCCTCCTCCTTCTCCTTCTTCTTCTTCTTCTTCTTCTTCTTCTTCTTCTTCTTCTTCTTCTTCTTCTTTTCTTCTTCTTCTTCTTCTTCTTCTTCTTCTTCTTCTTCGTCTTCTTCTTTTTCTTCTTCTTCTTCTTCTTCGTCTTCTTCTTCTTTCTTCATGTTCTCATGAGCACTTTGAAACCCGCTGTGAGAAGATGGTCAAAGGTGCGAGACCGAAACTGGGAATTCCCAGAGTACCCGCAAGTTCAGCCAATCGTAGCCCGGTTTACGCCCTGCATGTAGTCGCATGTAATTTTTAATGGCCATAGCTATTCGGACTCAAACTCCAATGCGCATGCACAATCACTAGGTGTACTGGATGTGAAGCAGACACGCAATTCGACCTTGGCCTTCCTCGGTTTGTACGATCTGGCCAAGGAACTGACAACAAATGGACACCGACCGTGGTGACCCAGTGCGAACTGTGGTCTTCTTTACAAAGGATAATATAATAGTAGGGCCGGGCAGTGGGCAACGGTATGGGAGGGAATATAGAGAGAGGGAGAGAAAGAGAGAGAGGGGGGGGGGCTGTCTTATAAGGACTGATTATATATATGAATTTTATATTTTGATCCCTTTGTAGTCGTGAAACGCAGTGTAATAGCCTACCAGTAGTTTAAAGTCAGAATAGCATCGGGAGACTATTCGGACTCGAGTATAGACCTCGCTTACGGTACAACCGGTGATTGCGCACGCGCACTGGAATTTGAGTCCGAATAGCCTCCATTATGTACACAATGATCAATGGGAAACAAAACTGAAAGTTGCCTTTTATAAAAAAGGGGGTGATGGGGGGACTCCCCCTGCCCCCCTGCTAAATTCACAAAATAATAGTTTGTGGCAGTTTTTAGTTCCAAAATTGTTCTCAGCACACTAAAAAAACATTAGAATTCAGAATAGTGCCGAAAATAGATCTAGTCTCAAATAGGTTTGGCAGGCAACTCAGTTTAACAGTACTTTTACTCGACTTCGGTTTTCAATGTTGTGTATAAATGTCTATAGGGTTAGGCCGGGACCATTTCTCCCAAACAGTGCCCAAAAAAGAAAAATATTACAGGCTAATGTGGTAGGGTTCACTTAGCTTATAATAGATCTATGGCCATTTTTGTCCTTATGAAGTAGCAATCACTTCTGTATCTTATGTAAACAAACGGGATTTTCCTACAGGGCATATGGATCATTATCAATGTCATTCTGTTTGCTGTGACATTTGTGAGCTACAGAGATGCTGATGAGTACTTTTACCTGCGGAGTCTTGTTGGGGTTTGTATTAGTTGTTTTTTTGTACTCTCCTTTTTCCCTTTTGATTAAAATTACAGGTAGTCAAGTAGTGTAGCTTACATAAATACAGTTGATCCTACTCTAACAGCTACCTGTCCAAGACAATCACCTGTACAAACAGCCACTTCCCCCCTCCTCCTTGTATTTTTTCAATTTGTGATAACGCTGTGTATCTAAGATTTCCATCTGTCTTTGACAACTAATTTTCCCCTCAACAATACAATAGATTACTGTCTTGAACAGTTTCAACTGTATATATATATACAGTTGAAACTGTTCAAGACAGCAATCTATTGTATTGTTGAGGGGAAAATTACATATGCATATATATATATATATATAGTATCACTGAAAACCAGTAAAGTGATTTATCCAGTTCAGTTGATTTTGATTTTCATGTTATCTCGTGTATCTCATATTGGCCCGGAGGTTTTTGGTGTAAATTGTTACTCGTTTTGTAACAAAATCCAAGAACACTTTTGCTTTCTAGGAGAAGCACATCGACGCCTGAAGGTTCATTGCTTCTCAGTTCTTTGAACGAATTGTATTTTCATAGCTACAGAAATGTTTTTGATATTGAAAATTAATTGATTGTCATTTTTTAATTTAGAGGCTTTAACTTTTGCCTTTCAGAATTCTCTGTGCTGGGCCCGTGCCAGTGCTGCTTGCCTTAACTTCAACGTGATGCTGATTTTGTTACCTGTATGTAGGAAACTCTTCAGCTATATCAGGGGATGTTGTGATGTAAGTATCACTTTTGTATCAATATTATGGAAATTTTTGATAAAGTTAAAATTCCAGAATGGTAATGATAAGATTACTTCTTTTGTCCTCAGTTTGACATGCTACAAATGGGTAACTATGCATTGATAAGGATGGTAACAATCAAATTCTTAGCAGGCTGTTACCTTCTTTGTGAGATATACATTGCTGCTGAAGTTTGTGCTATTCTGGAGATTATTTCTGGTTTTGATCCTTCATATGTCACTATTGCACCCAGGTATTTGAAGCTGCGTACGGTCTCAAGCGTCTGGTTGTTGACCTGGATGTCCGCTGTGATGGTTTTGCTGTTGTTAGACATCAGTTTGGTCTTCTCAGCACTGATTTCCATGTTGTAGGCTGTGGAGGTCTTTTCAAGACGGTCTACTAAGCTGACTAATTCTTGTTCTTGTCCCGCAAAGCCGTCTATGTCGTCTGCAAAACCTGTTATTAATCGTTCTCCCCCCATGACTGATTGTTCATTCGTGATCTTCAAGAGCATCTGTCATGATCCTTTCCAAGAAAATGTTGCAAAAAGTGGGTGAGAGTTTAAAAAAGCCACTACACTCATCGTCAAAATTTTTTCTGCTGCTTACTCAGTATTGAATATAGTAGTGAGTGTAGAAGATTTTATGCCAATGTAAGTTTAAATTTTATATTGCCAAGGAGAACATGAAATGAAGTATGAAAATTACACAACAGCAGACATGCACCAAATCAGAAATACAAACAAACTTCAAGACAACACAGTTGTACAGATATGTTGTCATAGCTGTGCTAGGAAAGATGTTAGTAACAAGAAAAACAAATATAATATTTTTGGCCTTATCTGTAGAAAAGCAGGAAAAGCTGGAGAAAAATCTAATATGACCCATATCTTGACTTGAGATGTGTAGGAGCAAGTTTCAACCTCTTCATAATATCCATTACTGAATTAATAGCACAAAACATTTCTTTCAACTCTGAATTCATTACATTGTGACAACACTGACTTTCATTAACATACATTATTAAATCTACACTCGTCTTTGCTCGCAATAGCTGTAGTGCTTGGATCTAGATCTAGTGATGAGCCTATGAGTACCAGTTGGCCTATATCTTGTCTCACAATTGCCATCAAAATCAAAGTCGCTGTCAGGACTATCACTTGATGAACTAGATATTTGAACATACTGTTGATCAAAATTCAATAACAACTGTAAAGCTTCTATATCGGAAAAAAACATTGTAGGACTGCGATCGTTCATTTTCAACTACTGGAGGCCATTGTGAAAAGCTGAACCTCGGCAACATTAGACCTTGGAAAATCACACCAAAAAGCAAATGTCCCTTGTTTGTTTAAATAAAAATGACACTATAAAAGAAATCAAACATATCTAGAGGAGTTTTCCTCTTACTCAGGTGACTATAAATAAGGGAGGAGGTATTCTTTTACTGAACTTTTAGCTTCATAAAGAGGCAATGTTGAAAGAGTTCTCTTCAAACGCAAACAGGCGGAAACCAGCTGTGTGAGAATTCTCATCAGTACCGCTGAATAAGTTAATAAATATGTCGTTTCTTATCGTTTTATCAAAGTCAATTTCTTCAATGTAATAATTTTCTTGTATTTTTTTTCTTTCTTTTTTTTTTCATTTTCAGTGCTGCCCCCAAATACTGCGCAGACAGCTGGACAAAAATATTACTTATCACAAGTATATTGCCTACATGATTTGTCTTCATACAGGTACTGCTTTTAGGATACGTTTAAACTGAAAGTGTATTTTGCCTTCTCTCTTTATCTCCCAGTCTATCCATTCTCTTCAGTTCACCCTCCTTTTGTCACTCATATACACAAAAATTGATTCATGCGTATATATATTTCCACGCACATAGTCACACACACACACAAACTTGCACGCTCACAGCACAAACACACACACACTCACACAACAGACACACACAGCACACTCTCTCACACACACACCCACACACACACACACACACACACACACACACACCGCGCACACACACACCACTCACACATACATAGCATCCTTTTGAATTTTGCTTTGGAAGTGTGTCATAAGCCAAAAAAAAGAGTGGGCTGTTAGAGTTGATGGGTCAGTGGTGAATAAGGACGGGATAGTGTATTTTAGCTCGTGTTTATGATATAATCTTTATTTTATAATTTTGTGGGTGGTTGACACGTGCACTGGTGTGGTTTGCTCTTTCGTTCCTATCAAACATCTATCGTCCTTATCTCTCCTCTTTCTTTTTTGTGTTTGTTACTGTCTTGTAACACCTCTAATCTTTGGCACTTATATGACCTTATTGTGTTGCAAGTGCCGTAAAACTCTTACTAAATCTAAACATTTTATCATTCTTGTAATGTTGTAAATGTCCCATGCACAGGTGTGGCCATCTCAAATAGTGGCTTAAGTAACGGATGCTTCTGAGACACTGGTGTCAATTTCACATTACTTTTTCAGCCATCCACATAAGTGCTCACTGCTTCAATTTTGAAAAGTTAGCAGAAGCCCATAGGATTACCGGCAATGACTTGAGAAGTCGTTTAACCCACCTTCCGTCATCACCCAATGGAACGTGGGTGAACCCCATCCGGTCTTCGGATCCAGTGAGTAACAATCCTCTCTTTGGTGTTGTCCAGGATTGGGGGGGTTACCTCTTACTAGAAATTTCTAAAGGTCTTATTTCAATTATAAGCCGCATGATGTTGCATGTATGCCATAGTTCATCACAGATCTGACAGTTTCTGTTTTTGCCTGTTATAGGATTAGAATTATCCAGAATTATTTTAAAATTTTGTTTCCTGTTGGTAAGTCATGAAGGCTGTGTGTACATTCCTACTGAAATAGAGAAGAAAAAAGAAATGTTTACAGAGTAGTCTATCTTGATTGGATTTTAGGTGGGTTTTTTCATTGGTTTGGAAAAACACTTCACAAAAATGCATTTTTTAAAAATTAGTCTTATTGTCTTTTTAAAGTTTTTAAATAATACTTCTTAATTGTGGTCTGGATACATTCTCCCCAAAAATAATTTTATAAAATTTCAAAGTTCACCTCTCAATGGAGTGAAAAGAAGATAAGATGTTGCTGTGATATACTGCATAGGTTGTTTTTTTTGTGAATGTGTCTGTGAAAGATATTATAAGTTTGTTAGTGTTTGAACATTTAATCAGCCGCTTGCACTGTATGCTTCCCAGGAGCTGAGAATGTTTCTGAGATGTTGAGGGTCTGTTTTGTTTGTTTAGTATAGGGTTTTACGGCGCTCGCAACTGCATAAGGTCATATGAGCGCGCGGAACACACCTAATCCTTTTTCGTTGGTAGGAAATTTTGAATTTTGCCCGGGTGGCGGCCGAAGCCTACTCTTATCGATTTTAGACCACCAAGGGATCTTTAACGTGCACAACTTGCACACGGGACCTCCGAGATTTTTCGCCGTTGTCCGAGAAGGCTAGGTGTAGATCTTTCCTACCAGAAGATCAGGGGTGTGGCTGAAAGACAGCAGTAAGAAGAAGCCTATGAGTAGCAGTAGAAAGGCTGCAGAAAGAATCAGGAGCTCAGAGGAGGGGGCAAAGGAGGTGAATGGGTGGGGGGCAGAAAGAGGAGACGAAAGCAGGCGACAGAATATTGCTAGAGAGTAAGAAAGGAGGTGAAAGGAGACAAATTTAGAGAAGAACATTTTTTTGGTCGCTACCCGGATTCGAACCCGGGACCTTTGAATGAGAGGCGAACACCTTAACCTCTAGGCCATGAGAGCCCCCGTTGAGGGTCTGCAAGGGTAATAATATAGATTGTAAAGTGCATAGATTTTGCTCTTGAGCAGCGATGTGCAATTACAAATGCTTTTTAAAAAAAATTATTATTGTAATGATTTTTATCATATATTGTTGTTGTTGTAGAAGTTATTATTATTATTATTCGTATTATTATTATTATCATTATGATTATTATATCATTATTATTATTTTCAGCACTGTCATTGGTATTATTAGTATGGTTATTATTATTACCACCACTATTATTTCTATTTTTAAAATTTTCCCCTTAGGACCCCACTCGTGAAGTATTCAAGTCTGTGGCTGGAGTGAGTGGCGTCATCATTACGCTGTGTCTGATTATCATTGTGTCATCCTCAACAGAGATTATCAGGTGAATAAGAGGGGCATAATTAGTTTTGATACATGAAGGATAGGAAGTTGTGAACGTTTGGTATCTCTGACTGATATACGTTGAACAGTCACAGACAATGACTAACCTAATCACAGCACGACATAATTACAGTGCATCCCTCACACAATATCTGCTTTCCGTGAATGACCAGTCACCGTTTGAAAAGTTGATTGCTGGTAACTGGATTTGGTAACGTCAAATTATGGTAACCTTGATTTGGGCTAAATTGTTTTGACTTGTTTTTAGGATATTTTTTATTATTGTTCCCCTGTGACAAAGGGATTAGGCCTAAAAGCGTGATACTTAATGAGAGTCTTGATTTTTACACCTTTTGTGGTGATCATACAGTAATGGTATGTTTATGGCTAGAAAGTTGATTTTGTAGTTGTAGTTGGTATTTTTTCATATAGTATCAGTTTACTCATACCTTATAAGGCACTTTACATGAGTTTTCCTCACTTCACACAGGTGGGAATGGGTACCCAGCCATAGACAGTGAAAGATCTTGTCAGTATGTTAGTTTTTAGCACCTATAAATTGCTGCTTGTACTGTATGCTTCCCAGGAAGTTGAGATTGTTTCAGAATGCTCTCAGGTCTGCTGGGGTAATAGTATAGATTGTGAAGCGCATAGAGCTTGCTGTTGAGCGGGGATTTGCGCTATACAAATGCTATCTAGTATTATTAGAAGGGTCACTTCCTACAGTGATAAAAACCTTGATATAATTATGGTTAATTTTTTCTAGATCAAAAGATGTTTCAGCTTAGCATTCGTTGCATAGAAAGTATATATATAGAACACGAAATATGCTGAAGTATAAAATGTTCATGTCCTTATAGATTTTTTTTGTACTCAATTTCTTTGGCTCTTGTAAGACGGTGATAGTATAAGTGCTTACAAATATGGGAATTTTGAAGATAGGTCTGTGATGTTGTTATTTGTATTTCAAAAGTGTTATAAGTTTTTGCCTGCCATTTTGTTTCAGACGTTCGTACTTTGAAGTATTCTGGTTCACCCACCACGTGTTTATCATCTTCTTCATTGGTTTTCTTGTGCATGGAGCCCAGTAAGTGTCCAGTTTTGCCTGTATGAGCAAACCAGGTTTCATGTGGCAAGTGTGGGAGTCCTGTGGTGGGAGTTTACAAATGTGTATTGTTACAGTAATAAAGATAATAATAATTAGTTATATTACTGACTATGATAATTATGATAGTAGTGACAGCAATAATGATAATAACAATAGTAATAATGATAATAATAATAATTGTATTGTGATTACTGTTATTACTTTTTAAAATACTGTCAGACCTGTCCAAGATGTCCACCCATTGTCAAGGAGCAAAGCAGTCTTCTTGGACAGGTGGCCCTCTTAGACAATGTCGTTTCAATAGAAAAAGAAAGCTATTGAGGAAGTAAGAAGTGGTCGTTTGTACAGGCGATTGTCCTGGACAGGTAGTTGTAGGAACAGATTCAACTATAGTATATTCTTTTTATAGTGATAACTGCTAATCACTTTCCATGTGTTTGGATTGCCTCCCAGAATGATCATCCACAAACAGAGTAACTTGTCTAACCACCCCGTGCCAAGCTGTAGTGAGAAACGCTGGGATGGGAAGCCGTGCGACGTGCCACAGTTTGAGGGAACTCCTCCGGCTGTACGTTCACATCTTACTGTTGCCTTCGTTGCCCTCTTTAGGGACTTAATACTTTTATGTGTCTAGTGTTCACACGATGGGTGATTGCTGCCACTCCCAGCTGTCTTTCAGGCTTGGGCCTTTTGTCAAAATGCCATGTTGTTGAAAGTGGACATCCTAATGAGATTTTCCTTCTGTTGTGTCTGGTTTTGTCAAGGTTGGTTAAGGATAAGAGAAAGAAGTTCTTGCTAGAGGTATTGCTGGTTGGTGTATAATGTAAATATAAGATTGAGTGGTTGGTAGGTCCTTCCTCTTTTTTCTACCTCTTTTGTTTCTGTCTGTCTGTCTTACTCTTTCCCTGTAATAAATAAACCTCATTATGTTGATATGCTTATCTTTACTCAAAAAGAGTCACTCAAACTAAATAACAGATGCCAATTGCCTTTAGTATCTTTAGCTTCTGTGTATTCTTCTTTTTCTTCTTTTTTATGTATTAGGTCTGCAGTAGACATTGCTGATCATGGTTCTCCATTCCTTCCTATTGTTAGTCCTCCTAATCAGCTCAGTTTTCCTAATTGTGTTTTTGATCATAAAGCTGTTTAGGCCATTTGTGTATGTTGTACTCTGTCTTCCTCTGCTCCTCTCTCCCTGTATCTTTCGATACAATAGCACTTTCCCAAGTCCTTTGGTTCTATTCTGTGTAGTATATTAATAACAAGAAAATCAGTTGACCGGAACGATTACTCGTGTGCCTGAAGCCTTATTCTGATTATCTTTCCTACATTTCCCACAGAGCTGGAAGTGGCTGGTGGCTCCAGCGATTCTGTACTTGTTGGAGCGACTGGCACGACTGGTCAGCGGGTTGACGAGGGTGGTCATCACAAAGGTAATGCCCGCCAACCATTCCACATTCAGTGTTTATGTGTCCATGCCATATTGTGACTCTCTTCTTCCTCGATGCACCCCCCCCCTTCCCATGCCCCCAATTTTTAAAGTAAAAAGTATATAGACACTGTGTGCTTGATATCGCTCAGAATTCATTTCAGACTATTGTATCTCACAACTAAAATACAATCCTGCACAGAATTCAGGCTTTTGTTTCTATTACTCATGGTCATAAACCTCAGTGTTAAGCTAATGTCATGTTGACTTCTATTTTTATTTTTAACTGTAGGGATGCTATTTTCCTGTTTTATTTTTATTTCTGTTATATTGAACCTCGATGGGTTAAAATGGAAAAAAAACACCAAAAAAAAAAAAGAGTACTTAAAGTCATGATGTGCTTTTTCTCTGAGGAATTCGTTTGTTTTCTGTTTAACCCCAGTCTATGTACTGTCTTTCACTAATGCAACTTCATAAATTCTTAGTTATATTTACAAAATCCCAGTGCATCCCTACAGAAACAAAAATCCGGAACCATTTATCCAGGCAAGCACAAGGCAGCAATAAGTGAAAGCATAATAGACATTACAACCTTTGGTGAATTTTAGTACACCACATCATAGGTTTATATCTGCAGGTAAAAAAATTTACCCCACCTTTTTATGATTAATTATTTGCAATGCCCTTTTCAACACAGATTAGTTTTTGAAGCTAAGTACTCAAATTGTAACATCAATCTCTAGTATGAATTAGCCAGCAGTCTCAGAGATCCTTGAAAAATTCTTGAAAGTAAAATTCTATGGGATTCAATGGAGGCTTGAACCTGTAGTGTGCTGAGTAAAGCGACTTTATTGCTACATAAAGCTGATCTCTGTTTGAAAAGAATCTATTCTGATTTTTTTTTTTTAATCTATTTTGATATTTTTGAAAAGAATTGTAATGAGATGATAAGTGCTATCTAATCCTAGATTCTACTCGTTAGTCTATCTACGTTGGTTTCAATACTCACTGTTTCGAGCGGGGAACGATGAGTGTGGGTCGTACAGGTCCGGAGCTCCATCCACTGTGTCAACCCACCAGTAGCGTCGATCCCTGCTCAGACTAGGTTTTAGTCGTGGCTCGGAAGGCCGGTTTAACCTTCGCCGTCTGTTTATATACACCCCGTGCTCCCTTATTCTCCTACACTCACTAGGATACACTGAGTTTGTTCACTTATTTCACCTGATTCTGGCTTGTCTAGTGATCACAGCGAATTATAAACCACAAGAATCTATTTTGACCTATTGTTTGAAAGAATGTAATACAATTTTAAAGTTAACGTGTATGAAATTTATTGGAAACCCTGTCGGGTTCCCATTTTCTATCTGCTGGTTGTTCCCCCCCCCCAGGTTGTGACTCACCCCTCCCAAGTATTTGAGCTCCAGATGCAGAAGAAAGGCTTCAGGGCTGCCCCAGGCCAGTACATCCTCATACAGTGTCCGGCTGTCTCCAAACTTGAGTGGCATCCGTTCACTTTGACTTCAGTAAGAGCACTCTAGATACCAGTACACCTGTTTTGCTCTGCTTATGAGTAAGCAGTGATAAGAGATTCATTGTAATTTGTAATTCAATTAAGCTGGTAAAGCTAAATGCAAAACGTCTTACCAAAATGTCACCAAATGGGGCTCAATAGAAAAACCATGGACAGACTGAAATTGATCAGTTTTTCAGCATATAATTACAGCACCAGTTAAGAAGAAAACTGCAATAAAAAGCAAAAACAACAAAAACCCAGAGCATGTGAAGTACTAATAATATTAGTACTTCACATGGTATTTTTAATCAAAGTTAATCAAATTATGTATAAATGAATCAATTCAACTCTGTCTCTCCCACTTTCCAGGCACCAGGTGATGAATATTTTTCTGTCCACGTGCGGCGAGTTGGTGACTGGACTGAGGCTGTTGCCAAACTGTGCCATGTGGATGAGGGAGATTTCCAAGAGGCCTGGAAGATGCCACGGTACTTTAAACTGTACTATGATGTACCAGGCTGCACAGTTTTGAAAATAAAAATCTTAGCAGTGCTTTGAAATTGTTTAACATTATCTAGTGTTTTTTTAACACATTACACCGTAAAGGTCTGGACGGGAAGTCCATTGTTAGATCCTAAGCAAGGGGAAGGAACCCACCTCCCGTGAATACAGTTGCCTTTAAAAAACGCATTTTAAAAGTACTTAACAAATTCCAAAAATTCTGAGAAAATAAAAGTTAAAACGAATAATGAATGCAGTTTCAGAAAAATATAACTTTGTGTATGCGCAAACTGTTGGAAATGTTCTAACTTTAGTTCAATCGAGGTGTCCGACCCGTCACCCTCACTCTCAGCCTGGCGGTTGGGCCCTAGATCTAAATTCTAGATTTTCTACGTCTTATCAATCTGAATCGCCCCAAACTCTTGCTACAACGTTTTCATCAATATCTGAGTCATCTGATTTGTCATATGCTTGTTTTTGCTCAAATCCATCGTTATTTCCTTTTTCGAACTCAATTGTGTTACTTTTCAACATGTCGAGACACCTACGAAGTGTCGGTACATGTAACGGGATCGCACTTCTATCAGCTCTAATACTAAAACTACTGGCCCAAAAAATTTCGTTTCGGTATCAAACGAAAGAAACTTTTTGCAATAACTATGCAAATCAAAATCTCAGCCCCAGAGTCTCATCAAGGTGAGACTTCGTTTCTAAAGACGCTAGGTCGGCACGGGCGGTTGCGGGCGAGTCGGGGTTTGAGCGCGTAAGGGAATTCCCGGGCGGTCCCGGGCGAGTTAGGGTGTAACGTGTTAAAGACAAATTGAGCATGCACCTCAAACGTTTTGATTGAACATGCTGTTTAAATTTTGGTGAAATGCTTAAAATGAAGAGAAAAATGATGTTATAAATTGCACAAGCTTATTGTTTATATGCATGTTTCTACAATGTAGAAAGGACGTAGTGTTTTTTCCCTTTGTGTTGCAACTCTTGGCCCTCATTGTGGTACACATCTACCAAATCATTTTTGTAGTTGTGTATGGAAGTGTTATAGATAAGTATAATTCTTCTATATATGTATAAACTATCATAAGGGGTTTGTTTTTTTAATCTGCAGTAAACATGGCGATCTCTAGACCTTATTTCGTAATTATAGTTAATATTTATACACCCAGGCACAAGCATGTTATTATGAAAATGAAAGGTTTACAAGCTGTTTCTTCGACTAAAAAGGAACTTGATCACATAGCTGACATTTTTAAAAAGCCAACGTGTCATATTGTCCTTTAATTTTGTTTGCTTTATTTTGTGTCCTCAGGATCTATGTGGATGGACCTTTTGGAACTGCTACAGAGGTAAAGATTTTTAAGTATTGTCTGGTTTGAATGTATTTGATTTTCATTTTTTCTATATGGAACGATAAGTGTTGTAGCATATAGTTAGTTTCAGGCTACTCCTGGTTGGCAACATTGGATATTTAAACTTCACAGCATCTATAACGAAAGAAAAGAATCTACATGTCTTGGTAGATGTCTTCCTTTATATGGAGTTTGTATTTGATACAGTACTCTTTTATAACTGTCAATTAGAGCTTAATGCATTTCAGTGAGACAATTTAATGCTTCTTTGCAGATGAGGCTTCCAAAGTTACTATTCCTTCCTTGTATTGGTGCAGTTCTGCGTAAAGAAATCTTTTTGTTTTATTTTTGTGCCAAATCCACTTGGTTGAGACCTTCCTGTTGTGTGAATACCAAAGATTAGATTGGATAGAGCACTGTTATGTCTGTCAATTGGTGTCTGCAGTCATTAGGGAAGGTTGGAAAGAAAAAGACATTGGAATATGGACTTCAATGCATTTATTGCTTTGAGACAGTTACTTTCTTTCTAGTTCTTAAGTAGTGACATAATTGCCTTCATCACAATAAAAACTAGCTAGGATGTATGAATATTTGCCAGTAGGTTACTTTTTCTCTTGCTCAAAGACAACGATGAAAAAAAACAACTGTTAAATATGGATGTTTGGTTAAGTTTATGGTGAAATTTTAATTGGGACTACCTGTATTTAAATATTTAATACAAAGACTACAAGGGAATTACTTCTTGTGCCACACTGTGCTACAGAGTGACATAAATTTAAAATTGTAGATTTTCTCTTATTTCATACACCATAACTTGCAATTCTGATGGACTGTAGAATGCGTGGAAGTTCATGTTATCAGGGTTTTACTATATTTTGATTTTCATTATAAATCAATATTCAGAAATATACTCTTCACCAGGAATTGTGCTGTAAAACACCTACTCAAACAAACTGTTCAGCAGTTTCCTCTTTTTGCAAATGTCCCTCTTTTCTTGCATGTGGTGATCTGTGTGCATATATATTGATCTATATTTCCACTTCATGACATAAAGTTGAGAGGTGAAAACGCGGCTGTTGTTACTGGATCTATAAAAATGTACGAGAAATTTCTTTTTTCTTTTTTCAAGAAATAACACATTTCAACTATGAAATCATCGGTGTTGTTCTACAAGCACCGCAGACATTTTAAGAAAAGTTAAGAAAAAGAAGTTGAAATAAAAATCTTGACTTGGGCATGTGAGACTTTTTTCCAATTAAAAATTCTTGGGAACTAAATAACCAAGCAAAATGAAACTACATTGTAAGAGGTACTTTGAGACCCCCAGAAACTGATTTCGGTGATTGTGGAATAACGTTGCAAAAATGTTTCTGTACTCATACTCCATACTTCATGAGCATTGGAAACAAAATTTGTGGTTGTTTTGTTGCTGTTGTTCATCCAGCAGCTCTTTCACATTCAGCCCTTGTCCCAATGCAGAAAAAAATAATTTTAAAAAGGCATTATCAGAGAGGATGTAAAAAATTGATATATTGGTGCTGTGGCTGTCTTTTTTCTGGTACACTGAAAAACCTTTTTTTTTTCCAAAATACCATGATCAGAATTCCCTGTAATATAATGATGCTACTGCTGTCTTTTTTCTTGTATACTGAAAAATCTTTTTTTTTTGCAAAATGCCATATGTCCTGATCAGAGTTGTTCCACTGTGCATGCTCTTGGTATTTCAGGATGTGTTTGGCTACGATGTAGCTTTGCTTGTTGGTTGTGGGATTGGCGTCACGCCTTTTGCCTCCGTACTCAAGTCAGTGTGGTAAGGATCTCATTTAGTTGTTTTACTGACCTCTTCTGATACGGGCAAAGGATCTCATTTATTTGCTTTACTGACCTCTTCTGATACGGGCAAAGGATCTCATTTATTTGCTTTACTGACCTCTTCTGATACGGGCAAAGGATCTCATTTATTTGCTTTACTGACCTCTTCTGATACGGGCTAAGGATCTCATTTATTTGCTTTACTGACCTCTTCTGATACGGGCAAAGGATCTCATTTATTTGCTTTACTGACCTCTTCTGATACGGGCAAAGGATCTCATTTATTTGCTTTACTGACCTCTTCTGATACGGGCTAAGGATCTCATTTATTTGCTTTACTGACCTCTTCTGATACGGGCAAAGGATCTCATTTATTTGCTTTACTGACCTCTTCTGATACGGGCAAAGGATCTCATTTATTTGCTTTACTGACCTCTTCTGATACAGACACGTCATGGTTGTGGTCTTACCCTGGGGGGACAAAAATCAGTATGGCTTGTGAGGGTTATTTGTACTGTGCATGTACATTAGGGGTGGGCAAAGAGTCGCTTTAGCAAAATCCGGATAATATGTTAGTGCACTTTTTCGGTATATAATATGTTATGAACCGATTCTGCAAATGGGTTAGAACCACTTCGACAAACGGGTTAGAATCATTTCCACAAATGGGTGCACCCACTTCGGCAAACGGGTTAGGAAAGAGAGTTTTAGAGTCTGAATTCGGATGATGTTTCATTGAGAATAATCCGATTATCCAGATATTTATCCGGATTTTGCCCACCTCTTATGTACATGTGTTTCTTTCTGTGCTTCTAATTCTTTCACACTTTTCTCTCTGTTATGCTTTGAACAATATATTTTCTCGATGTTGTAAATTTTGGTCTCAGGATTTGAACATGAATTAATTTGCTTGTCAGAGAAATATTGCTATACGTGTGTCAATTTAATTTACTTTTTTTCATCTCTCAATTACTCCCCTATGGTAAAAGTCTTGGTACTTGGATTAGGAATTATAGCTTTTTTTCTTGAAAAGGCATGATACAACAAACATTAACAAATCTATACCCCCGGGGCGGTGCCACTGACTGAAATGTCTTTAGGCCTTTCCCAAAGAGAGGACATTTCTCGTTCATGCACAGTAGAATTGTAAATGGGCTGATTCATCCATGTCACGCTCATAACTGTGCCTGATCTACAACGGGGAACTGCTGCTTTTTCTTTCCTAATCCGTACTATCGTCATTTTTTCCTCTACTTCTTTTGTATGTTTGTCACACTCTTGTGACCCATTATTTCCAGGTGCCTTGATAGTTGAAGCAGACTTTGTGCTGTTGAAGCTAGAGAGGTGAGCAGAGTAAGTCTGATTCCCTGTAAGGACTTCTCTGTTGACATCCACCCCTTGGCGCTCATATGACCTTATGCAGCTGCGAGGGCTGTAAAACCTGTACTAAAACTAAAACTAACAAATCTATGTTGCAATACGTCATGTAACTTGATTTATGGTTTTTAGTCAGATGAGGATATATTTTTTGTGCTTGTGTTCTGATTTGAGGTATATATCGTTTATGGAAATTAGTAAAAGAGAAAATTCCAAATGTTGAATACTCTACAGGTTGGGCCACACCCTCTTCTCTGCTTTTCAAAACAGTGATTTTTTGGGGCCTTATTCTCCTGACTGTGGGTGGTTGGCGGGTGCTCTAGTGTGGTTTGCTCCTTCTTCCCTACCAAACATTGATTGCCCTGATCTCGCCTCCTTTTTTGTGTTAGTTTCTCTCTTGTAACACCTCTAATCTTCTGCACTTATATAACCTTATTGTGTTCAAGTGCCGTAAAACTCTTACTAAAACTAAAAGGTGTGGTTTGCTCCTTCTTTCCTATCGAATATCTATCGTCCTTATCCCTCCTTCTTTTTTTGTGTTTGTTACTCTCATGTAAAACCTGTCATCTTCAGCATATATATGATCTAATTGTGTTGCAACTGCCGTAAAACTCTTACTAAAACAATAAAACAAACTCTCTTGGCAAAACGTTTGTGGCTGGTGCTGTGGGAAAGGTATTTGAGAATGGAATCACTTCTCTGCCTTTTGGCCAAGATCTAAGTGCAGTACCTGTTTTTAATCAGCTTAGTGTCTGACACATGGCTTCCAAGCCACTGCGAATATAAAAAAACAGAAAGCAAGTGAAGGTGAAGAAAATAACAACACTATGACAACAATTTAGAAAGTGAACAATATCTGTAAGGCAAAAAAAAAAAAGTCAAAATGAGCCCTTAAACAGTTCATGGTAATTTTATCAAGATGAAATCACATCCCAATAACTTTTTGAAATGCTGACTGTTAGAATTGCAGCTACTTTACTGAAGTAGAGTATTCCTCTGGTCAATTTGTGGGCAAATAAATGAGCTGGAAAGCTTTTTAGTGTCACCTATTTATAAAATCTGTGTGAACTCCCAGTCAGTACCTGGCACTTTCTTACAGGGTTTATTTTTTCAAGTCACTTCAGAAACCAAGCAAAAACTGTTGTTTTTTATAGGTACAAGTTTTGCGACCCAAAGGCCACAGTGTCCTTGAAGAAAGTCTACCTTTACTGGGTGTGCCCTGATACGAGCGCGTTCGAATGGTTTCAAGGTCTTCTTCTTGACCTTGAGCGACAGATGAGGCAGAAGAACATGCCAGACTTTCTGCAGTACAACATACATTTAACCCGTGGCTGGAATGCCAATCAGGTAGGCTTTATCCATGATAATAGACTTTCTTTGTGAATTTTGGTACTTATTAAAAAAGTTTTATCTCTCAATAACTTTTTATGCAGGGCTGCCCATCATTACGAATTTAGTGGAATCGTTACCATTTTTATTCAGTTTTACTAAAATACAATTGAAATAATTCTGACGCCGATTTTATACTTTTGAAGTTTGACGGTCGCTTCTGTTTTTCATAATAATGGTTTTACTCCCCTTTCAACACTGTATGGTTGTTTTTGAGGCAGGACTTCTAAATTTAATGTTTATCTCCGATAGGACTGAACATAGTCACCATGGTGTCTGGAGAGCCTTAAAAACTCCCCCAGAATAACCCAAGTTCCGAACCGGTGTTGTCTCCATAATCCAGCATGATACCAACTGAGCTAACGGTGTGCCCACTAGGACCAAGATTAGAATCATATTTGGTGTTGGAGAAACTTGACCTGACTTTGAGCTTTTGTTTCAGGCAAGGAACATCATGCTTCATGATGATTTCTCCGACTACGATGCTGTTACGGGACTTCACCACAAGACTCAATACGGCCGTCCACAGTGGGAAACTATTTTTAAAGAACAAGCTGAATCACACAAAGGGTGAGTGACTGTCCAAGATTTCTCAGCTAATGGTTTGGTTCCAAAGACTTTTTATGGGCCTAATTTTAGTCCTTAGAGTGAGATCACAAAGTTATCCTGCTTTTCACATGTATGAAAATCTGGACATTCTTTCAGCTGCAATTATTATTTGCTTTGTTCAGATGGTTCATGCTTTAAAAGCTCAGAATCTTGACGTTTTTTGCAAATGCTCAAGAACGAAGAAATTTATTACAACACTGGAAAAAGGGAAACTGAAAGGTGAACAAAGATTCACTTTGAAGAGATAACATTGTTTAAATTTCAGTCTGAAGCAGGATTTGTAAACTTGATCCCAGGTGTTAAGTAGTTTTGAGCACCCAGGCTGCAACAGTCAGTGTCAAGCCTGCAGTGAAGTGCTAATTACTGTTACTTATTAACTCATTGAAGACGTGTCGGGTCCCGGGACCCAGCCAGGTCAACAAACGCTGAAGATGCGTACCATTTTTTGGGGGTACCTAAAAACTAATAGAATCTCAAAGGGAATGACTCCCAGTGTTAGTTAAACCATTTAATTTAATTGTGGTGGTATCCCTTTGACCATTGGTCACCCGAATTGTCTACTATAAGCAGTGTACCAAAACACATTGACCTGACCTACTTTTTACATAAACAAGAAACAGAGATCTGCTGGATGCTCCTTTCACTACCAATGAAGCGATCGGGATTATTGATTCAGGAGATGACAATGCTCCGAGCAATGTCACTATTCTTATAGATAATATCACTTTGTATTACTTGATTGAAACCATTCTATTTTACAACGGTCGATTTTGACATCCATGTGCTTGGCACATAAAAAAAAGTTTTTTTTCACGTTTACGTATAATGTGTTTTTTCACAGAAAACAAAATTTTTTGCAAAGTTTTGTAAAAATAAATACATTGTATGTAATTAAACATGATGATCTTACTTTGTGTCAAATTTTTTACCTGTACAGTTGATAGGTTTATCACACTGATTTTTTTTTTAAAGGTAGAAATCGTGCGTTTCCAAGGAAATTCTCGGTGAAAAACTTGCGTCTTCAATGAGTCAATTATTTAAAAGTTTGAAGCCAATGAATGTTTAATGTCTGTCTTAACAATGCTGTAAAATGTTGCGTTACTTCTATAGATTTTGCATTCGATTAAAGTAAGACAAATTGGCACAATGAAAGTCATTTAGTGCAGAGAATAATTATGGAAGATCAACAGAAACAACAGAAGGAAAAAAAAGAGGCAGGACCTTCCAGTTGCACCCTTCAACCTTCTATAGATAGATAACTAGCAAAAATATTGAATAACTAGAGTAAGAACATATACCGGAATTTTTCTATCACAAAAATTTCTACTCTGTTGATTATTGGCTCATTGTTTTTCCTTTCATCTTGTTTTGTCTCCTCAGCGAGAGGATCGGTGTTTTCTTCTGCGGACCAAAGTCCTTGTCCTCCACTCTGCACAAACACTGTAACAGATTCTCCAGCTCAGAGTCAAAAACTTATTTCTACTACAACAAAGAGAACTTTTGATGCCCGGCTGGTTTTTACACACTTATCTTTGTACCGGTTACTTGCCAAGTGTTTATTTTTTTATCTTTGTATTTGCCAGTGGAGAATAGGTTTACATGCACGTTGTTTAGCTTTATGTGGTTGTTGCACAGTCCAGGTATTGTACTATTCTGTTTTCCCATAAAATGAGAAAGTCAGATTGGATACCAGTGGTTGTGTTTTTTATTTGTATGTACCGGTTAGTCTCTTTGGTTGACTTTTTTTCATGTGACGTATTTAAAAATTGGGATATAATATGGGTGAGATAGCACAGTTTGGTTGTTTCATTTTCGTTTTTGCTTGGTTGTTTTTCAAAACCTCAACTTTCAATAGTAGCCTTTATAGTGGCTAGCTTAGGGCTGTCTTGTGCTAACTCCGTTTTTATGTAAATCACTTTTTGAAAGCACTGAAATCCTGTAGTGAAAGCAGGGGCTAATGCAAAATGAAACTGAAATTCTATGAAACTTGGACATAGACCAGAATGATTTTGGGGCAAAGGGAAGGTTTTTTAAAAGCCTTTTTTTAGATGCGACAAAAACTTCCAAAAGTCAGAATTTGGAATTAGTACAAGATGGCTCTCTGTTTGCATAGTGTTGAAGAAATTATTTTTAATTATGACGCGTGTGTCTTGAAATAACAAGTTTGCTGTTGATACTTCAACAATGGAACCATGAGTCCAAATGTTGAAATATATGAATCATGCAGTTGAACCTGTTGAACCATTGTTGAGGAGAAAAGTCCTAATCTTAGACAGGTGATCCCCTTTCTTTTCTTCTTTTTTTCCCAACCTTTGAGAGCATCATAGTTGACGTCAACCTTGTAAGGACCCCCCCCCCCCCCCATGTCAACTTTTCACTGACACACACACACACCCCTCTCCTCTGAGTGACATCATTTATGAATGGTTCCTTAGTGCAGGCTCCACTGTATAGAGGAACACATTGACTTGAGTATAGGTCTACTTCAATTTTGGTTAGTGTCTTTGCGGGGGGGGGGGGGGGGGGGAGTTGTATGCCTCCACTGCATGCAGACCTCAAGACAGAACAAATTTCTGTGTTGCACTTCTTCCAGATAAAGGTGTATGATTTTCCCAAAGTTGTTCAGGAACACATTGGCCAACAACACTGTACCCCCCCGTGGCCTCCAATCATCCCGAGGTGCTAAATACGCAAATAATGCTACTTTATGTCTTCGTCACTATAATATACCTTATGTACTCACCTATAACATGACCTCTTGTATAATACTGGTGGTATCCTTTTAACTTCAATAGTGATCCTTTTTTGTAGGTCAGGCGTAAATCTGGGTGAATTTCTAACATGCTGGAGAGGGTTCAACATGGGTGGTACTAGTCAGCTTATTGCTGGTCTCGTACATTTCTCCCTTATTCTTCAGACTGGCCTACCTGACTTGAAATGTCAGTAGTACGAGTAGAAGGAAAGCCACCCACCAATGGTCTAATGTTTAGAACATTGGTAATTGTTCAAATGAAAATCTTTTTCTGCATTACTTCCTCTTTGTTGGGCTCGATCATGGCTATATATGTGGCACGTGTAATAAGCGGTAGGAAGTGTCTATGTTCTCTAACGTTAGAGAATGTATACAAGCTGTCTACATTCTCTAACGAATAAAACAAAGTAACAATATTAAGCCTGTAGGGCCCTATTTGAACTTCCGGATAAGGCTAGGCTACTTTTCAATCTTTCTTTTTCTTTTTCAAATTGGTTTACATTATGTTGTGTCATTAGATCTACATGAAATAGGTCCGCCAGTCCACTCATTGAATTGGGTTATTTTATGCACTAGATCTAGATCTAGGCCTATCGTAGACCCAGCATTGATATGACTGACTTGACCTTGACCCACGTGATTTGATTTTATGACAGTGATGTTACAACACACACCAAATCGGCAATGTTTTTCCACACATGTGAATTTGGTATCATTTATGGTCTCTCATGTTGTATCACATAGGCCTACCTTGACTTTGAGGTAGGAATACGAAATCGTATGTAAACTGCAAGCTATCTTCTAAATACTCATTCCAGACGGCCTGATCTTCAGTGACTTATTCTAAGTTTTAGGGGGGGTTGAGGGGGGAAGCATCAGAGTGCACCTTCCTTGGGTGAAAAGTGTAGGCCTACGACATATTATTATGAAAAAGGGGGGGGGTGGTGTCATCTCGATGGAATGATGAAAGGTGTTGGTTGCTTGTTAGGGGTTTAACGTCGCTGTAAAGGCAAGATGCGGTACTGAAGACAGCTTTACTTTCGCGAGCATTTTAATTTCACGAAAGTAAACTTAACAGCTTGCGAAAATAAAGTGTAAGCACTGTGGAAGCAGCAATGTCGACTCGTTTCCATGTTAGATAGAGCGGGTGAGCTATTTTTAGGTTCTCTGCTAACATTAGAGAACGTAGACAACTTGTATACGTTCTCTAACGTTATAGAATGTAGACACTACCTAAACGGTATACTTTTGGACCTAATTTTAGAAAAATTGCTTGTATGATAGGTAAGCACAGAGGGTACGCTTTTCTTTCAGTGTTCATGACATCAGAAAAAAATTTTGTACACTTTTTTTGTACTGCTACTGCAAGTTTCATTGTTTGAATCTTTCCAACGACTCACTTTTATCCTACTCAATTTTCAACTCTTGGTTTATGTTTGATGTTCAAGAAACATTACTTTACCATGTTAAAAGTGCCATTGAGCGTCGGAGAGAGTCGTTAATCACATATATATATAGACATATCTGGCAATGCCAGGTGTGCGTTGGAGAGAGTCATATATATATATATATATATATATATATATATATATATATATATATATATATAAAATGTTTGGCAATGCCAGGTCTTCATGATGTCAGTCACTGTGGTGCTGGACACTGCATACTTGAGTTGTTGTTTTAACTGTTCATTCATTCCTTTGTACATATGTATTTTAAGTTAACTATTTACATGCACAGATTCCATGTAATAGTAATATATCTGGATTTATTCCTGGGCAAATCTTCAACGGAAGCTGTTATTAGTGTCGTGAAAATTCAAATTCATTGTGAAATCTTAGTTTCAATACTGCCCATCTCAGGATGATCCTATTGATTGATGATCAGATATGTATTAAGTTTGTAGAAATACAAGTATCTTGGTACACCTACTTATTCAGTGACTATTGGTTTTTTCCAAGTTTGTAGATCTTTCTCCACTAGTATCTCTTCATTCACAATGCTAGTTCTTTAACTTCCTTTTTTTGTACAATCAGTGATCTTTGCACGGCCAGCAGAATTTTTACATTCCATTAACAGTTCACTTTTATTGGGGAGTTTTTTTCTAATGCCAATATACATGTGCTTATTCTGAACCAAATGTAAAGCTAGCTTTTATTTCACTGTCCTGCAAGACTCGTACATGTAGCGGTTGTAGTAGATCAAATAATTTTTAAGAAACACTGAGCTTTGTTTTAAATGAAGAGCTGTTTTGGTAGATTGCTAGAGGGAAATTTGTTTCAGCATTAATTATATTACTGTACGATAATTTTGTGTTTACTGAGTTCATGTCGGGATTTAAAATGTTTTTAATTTCAAAGGAACATAAATTGATTATACCAAATTATATTATATTATATTATATGTTGTATAGTTGTAATAGCCAATTGTTCCTTTTTCATGCCCTTGAGGTGGAGTTTACGAATTGATTTCATTTTAGTAATTCCTTTTTTTATTGTAATGTTTAGGTTAGACACAGACTTCAAGGTTCTTCCGCCCCGTTTGTTTGTAAGGTAAAATGGCCCAGCACAGATGAGGAAGGAAGGGAACAGCTCAGAACATTATCTTCCTGTTCTAACAGTATCAGGTTGTTTTGAAATTTGGTGCAAAAAAGAACAAAATATACAGTGTTAAAGTGCTTATATTGTTTCTTACTCTCTATGTAAATTTACAACTGTTCAACCTTTGTGCCTTACCTTGCCGACTTGGGAATTGCCTCCTGAAACTGAAAGATTTGTAAATACTGCTTAACCCTTTCGTTGCCACGGGGTATGCATTCCTACTGTCAGCACTGATTTTCAGCTGAGCTAGTTTCTCAGGACAGCAGCCTAATGTCTCTGTGTTAGTGGACACTCTTGATCTAGATCCAGCGCACTCGACGTATTTCAGACACCGGGTCTTCGATTGTCACTTTTCTCACATTTTCTATTCCCCGATTCTCCCATCTTACTCTTAATTTCGAATAACCTGCAAATCTAAGGCAAAAAGTGAATTTATTGTACTTTAAAAAATCTTTTTGATGTGTACGTTTAAAATTTATGAGAGCACACGGCCACCCACAAACCTAGATCTGTGTTTATCGATCGCTTGCAAGCCTAGCAGTAAAGTAATACTAGCAAATTTGGTACAGATACTCGCGTCTTTCGTTCCCGAATACGAATCTACGCAGCACTTGGGGGCTAAAGAGTAAAACTCCATACAGAAGAATTAGAGCCAGGTTATTAGCGTTACGTACATGTAACATCATACAGGCAACCAGGAGGGACAGATTTTGCCAATTTCGTGGCGTACATGGTATGGCACAGCGCTAAGTATTACGCGTTTTCATGACGTACCAGGAATGTCATAGTGCAACGAAGGGGTTAAATGGCCCACTACTTTTACTGTTGTTGAAGTGTTTCTTCAGTGCTTTTGTCTGTATTTAGTGCTTGCTTTGAGTAAGATATCGCAGTTCTAATACAGTGTTATGACTCAAGGCAATGAATTCTTGGTAACCATATTTTGGGGCATTTGGTTTCAATGTTTTGTTTCTTCTGTGTGAAAATGTCCTTCTCATACACACATTGTGACTGAAACATTTTTTTTAATACCACAAAAAAGGTTTGTTGGACTGAATTGTTCTTCTGCATTATGACGATCTGTGCAATACTGTATAAGTTTTGTGATGATGTTTACAAAGCACAGAAACCAAAACAAACATTTTGATTTCCTTTTCTTGTTGACTCGCAACAGAAGAAAGATAACGCAGAACTCCTTTGTCCCTCTCATCTTCACATATATCTTTTTGTGATAAAAAAATTAAACTCCTTTTTCTCTCTCACATACATACTTTTCTTTTTTTAGGATAAATTGTAAAGGAAAGAAAATCGTGTAATTTCTCTTCCTCTCTTTTCTTTCATGAAGCTTTAGCATTGATGTTTAAGTTTTTCAAACTCCACAACTTACTGGGAACAAAGAATACATATTTAAATTTGTTTTTCCAGCAGAAGTTTCCATCACAATTTTAACGGGTAAATTTATTTTTGAGAGTGAAGGATCAATCTTTTAAAAAAATCGTACATCAGAACAACAAAAGTAATCTCATCTAACATTAACATTCTTGCTTTGATTTTTAAAACTTTTTATACCTACTAAAGTCAAGACATTCTAAATTTGATTAAAAACATTTATTGATTAGTTTTACAAATGTATATATATATATATATATGAATACGTGCTATAAATTGCAATTTTTGGTTGGTGTGAAATCAGAAGTATTGGATAGGAGCAAAGTAATTTGCAAATTTAAAAAACTTTGTTTCTTTAATCACAGCCGCCTGATGTACTGTTTTGAGAAACAAGTCATTTATGTTGTGAAGCTTTGATTCCGTTGCCTATTTCCATCTATTATGATAATTATACCTGGAAAAAAAGGCATTTGTATGCAAACACAAATTTTGGCTCAGGATTTGGGTAATTTGTCAAAACTTGTTTGTGGAAATTATTGATTCAAGCACCTAAGACACCATATTGACTGTTTACAATAAGACCCTTCCTACCATATGCCATATGAAAAAGTGATGTATGACTATGACAGTCTTACTTCGAGCATTTGGTAAAATTTATATGCAGTGGAGTTTTCTTAACCCAAACACGGTTTATCCCAAATCAACTGAAAACTGAAATAAAATAAAATCCCCAATAAGTTTTTCTTCTACTTGTTCTGTTTGAGCAACCTCTCTAAACCAAAGAAATGTGATGCCCCCCCTCCCCCCCAGGTTTTGGTTTTTAAGCAAACTCCACTGTATATGTTTGACAAAGTTCATCACAATGGAGAAGATTTATCATGTTCCCTTACTAAGTATATCTGCCTCTTTCGACCCACTAATGACTTAACTCTTTGAGCCCTGACCTCCTGAAGCTACCGTGCCCTCTGCCTGGGCTCCTGAGTGATTCACGCCTATATTCCCCTCACATTTATATCCTCGTCAGAATCACATTACATTTCCCAATCAGGGTAGTCCTCGTCATTATCAGCATCTAATTCAGAAAGATCTTCAAAATAATCAACAATGTCCTGTGTAGCTAACTCTATTTTCCGTGAGTGTATTGTCCCAGACGGGCTCAGGTTGGGGATAGGGTCTCAGTCTCCCTCACTGATGTCCCAATGGCTAGGAGTACCGGCAATTTTACGCACCACCAGGGGTAAGACCTATTGATTTCACGATTAATTGTAAGTGATGGTCATAACAGTTTATTTATTTCTGAAACGCTCCTGCTCCACAACAACTAGTGTTGTATAAATCTATAGAGGTGTTTTAATTTTTAGGTCAAGTGCTCCATTTAATGTATACATGTACCACTTCATCAAGTTCTTTGTTTTATTCTTATGTACCAGGTCAAGTTCTTCATTTTAGATCAGAAGTCTCTTTGCACCTGTACGTGGTCAATTTGTTTATTCTTGTATACAGGGTTAAGTTCTGTTTTATAGACTACATGAATTAGGTCAATCTGTTTGTTTTGTTCTTGTGCACAAGATCAAGTTCTCTAGTTTACACATGTGCTACTACCAGTAGTAGTGGGTCCAGTTCTTTTTTTATACATGATTTATGGTATTTATGAGCTCAACTTTCTTGATGTTTAGCATTCTTATTCTGGAGATGAGCCAAAGTCATCTTTGTCAGCATTCCAGCATTTTATTACATGACGTACCTCATGTTGTCTATGCTGTAGCCCTACACTTAATTTATTCAATAAACATTCCAGTGCCTTTGAATGTTTGTCATCCTGTAATTATTTGTTTGTTTGTTTGAGTAAAAAAAGCACATCGATGTAATAATGGTCATTTAGTGGTGGGGAAAAAGTAAGACAGACAGAAAGAAACAATAGACAGAGAGTAAAGAAATAGGACCTACGAGTTCTGCCTGCCACCATCGTAATTATTTGTAACAAATGTGGAAAGTCTAAATGTGAGGCAGCGTGGTGGAATCAGGCTCTCGTCAATTTTTGGGCATGTAGAGTTATTGGTTTCATCTTAAAGCTTGTTCACTTGTCTTTATTTGGATGAAAAAAATATACATTTATCTTGAATACAAGTTAAGATATTTGTGAATGAAGGAGGTGGGGATCACCTGTTTTCAGAGATAAAATTAGTGAGAAAAAGGCCGCCAAAGATTAGTTATTTCCTTAGCTTAAAAGTCCGTGGTAACTGAAAATTTACATTTTTTTGTGCCTCTAATCGGTTATTTTCAGAAAAATCCACACAGAAATGAGTTCTTTAATGGGCATGAAAGGTGTTGAGCCAAAAAACAAAAATTTGATAAAAATTCACAAACCTGAGAAAAAATGCCAGTTTCTTCACTTTGAATATTTTGACGAGAGCCTGATTCCACCACGCTGTCTCACAAATGTGCTATGACAAACATTTATCATCATGTGGTGTAAGTGGTCTTTGTCATAGCATGCAGAAGAAGTGAGTTCAATTCTTGAGTGATGAGGTTCTTTTTTTCATCAAGCTGAATGATGCAAAATGTGTTGATGGGGGTGTAAAACATTTCCAATCATATCATCATTAATTCTATAGCTTTTGTGTTGTTGAAAGTTTGGTTTATTTGATGTTAAAAGGGACTCAATCATGTCTGAGGGTATAGCCTTGTGGAGAACTCATGACAGCAAAAAAGTGGAGAGTGATTATATTCACCCGACATCGTAGTTTTCCACGGGCGCTGCAACCGCAGCGTGGCCGCGGAATAATGGATCTACCACGCCGCGGAATTTCACCCGCGGGGCGGCCGCAGAATTTTGATTTTTTGCAAAATTGCATTATTATGCTTTCAGACGTAGAATTGCGAGAAAAAAATAAAACTAAAGCGAGCTGACGACAGAGTAATCTCCCTCTCACCGGAATCCGGAAATAAGGGCGCACTTTTTGGGGGGGAAACAAAATTGATCTAGATCTAGATTCTTTATTGTTTTACGATTAACGGGGAGCCCACTACGGCTGGATCGCCCTAACCCGATCGCCTGAAACTGAAAACAAACACGTTTGTTTTTGAGGCGACCGAGTCGGGCGATCCCATCCGTAGTGAGCCCGTATTAGTAAGTTTTTACAGCGCTCACAACTGCATAGGTCATAAGGGTCAAGGGGCGGATGTCAACAGAGGTCATCTACGGGGAATCAGGACTTTGCTCACCTCACTGGCCCCAACAGTGCAAAGTCTGCTTCGACTATCAAGGCACCCCGGAAATAGCAGTTCACAAGAGAGTGACAAATATACAAAAGAAGTAGATGAAAAAATGACAATAGTAAAGATTAGTAAGGCAAGGATGAGGAAAGAAAAAGCAGCAGTTCCCCCTATTTCCGGTATTATTCCGGAACAGTGTGAGCATGATATTGATAAATCAGCCCAATTACAATTCTACTGTGCGACAAGAAAAACATGTTAATATCCCCCCTTTTGGGAATAGCCTAAAAACACTTCAGTCAGTAGCACTGCGTTCTATCTGGATTCTATTGTGCATGCGCTAGTAGCGGCTATTGTTATAGAATCTAGGACTAGGAATACAGGCGAGACGAGATTTGTCTTTCAGCAAAAAATTGGATCGGATACATTTTTGAAAGGAAAGAATGCGTTGAAAACAAATGCCGCTGAACTTCAGTTTACCAAAAGCACAAATGTGTTTTCCGGAAAACTGTTCCGTTAGTACGTATTATGCAATGTACTTGAACACACCCGTAAATCGACGGTGGATGGGCATTCTGTGTTTATGCCATCTTCACCGAGGGTTTTTCTATCTGGGGTGTTTCTAATTCTAATTGCGAGCTCTACCTCTGACTTAAGAATGTTGGGACCAGTGTTGTCGCTTGGTTGTGGTAGGGGTGGTCTTTTATCTTTAAATAATTCTCCTACATATTCTGCCCATGTTCCTAGGACTTCTTTTTTCTCAAGGAAAACAACGTATTGTCTTTTTTGTCTTCAACGCCTCCTGACAATTAATGACAAAAGCTCAAACTGCCAGCTCAAGTGATTTTGAAATCACTGGTATTTGGTATAGTGTCTATTTCTTTGGGTCACACTTTTGCTAGTGTTTTAATTTTATGTTATGGGCTTGTGTTTTTAAACAACAATAATTCAGAATGCTGCTAATTGCTGGGGGGGGGTGGGGGGGTTAAAATTTTATTTACAGTGTCTGTAGTGCTACTCCTCAGCTTATGATTAATTGGTACTTATATACATTTAAAGCCATATATATATGGAAACAGAAGTTTAGATATGGTTGTAATCCGACTAATCCTTGCAGAAATTTTGCACAATTTGGTCATTTTGGGGGTAAAATTGGGCGTAGAATTTTGAAATTTTCCACGCAGAAAACTATGATGTCAGATTCACCCACTTTTGTTTTCACACTTCCATTAGATGCAGTTCATTATTGCCGGTTCATCACGATGAAACCTGAATGTAAAGAGTGAGAAGAGACATTTTCATATCATAGAATAATTTGACACGCTTCAAGAAATGGGTAAGCAATAGTTTGTGTGACCAAATTATAACTCCATGACAGCAACAAGATTTGTAACAGTTCTCCTTCAAATTAAGCCATATTTTCCATATATATTCATTAAGAACTAAATCTAGGCACAACATGGATTTTTAAAAATTCCATTCACTGACGCAATGCAAACATTTTAACAACAAGACAGTTTTAAAATTGTAAAATTTTATTTTATCTGAATGTGAAACCTGTCAAGAATGCAACCAGCGCAAAGCTAAAACTCGGGTCAAAACTTCAAAAAACAACAAAATACAACTTATAACAAATTTGACTACTTTACAGTAGAAACTTGGCCACATTCACATCACAATGTATTGTAATTCACATCAACAGATCTTGTTTGTTCACACGAACCACAGTGAGAAATTCCCTGTCTGTAAAAATCCCAAAGAAACAAAATAACGGAGTGTAGCCCCTGATTACCTTCCAAGTATCCAGTTATACAAAAAGAAAGACACAAAAGCTCGAAACTTTGATCATACGACAGACAGTTCCTCTAAGAGAGGTTCAAACCATACAAAACTTGAAATCTCAGACCGTTTTTCTTGATCTAAAACAGGAGTCCCCAACATTTACACTCTGTGTACGGTACTATATCACTACAGACAGGGTCAAACGCAATCATTCAGGGGGCCAAAATCAAGCTACACTAAAGGTTGCTGGGAGAATTGAATAATCACTCACTGAGCAGTGGAAAAACTAAACCTTTTTCTAAAAAGAAAATTAAATTAAATTATAACAAATCAAGGCATACCAAATTTCACCTTTAGGCCAATTTGTCAGAGCTGGATGTTCGGCATCTTTTCTTGACAACAAGTTCATTAATGTTTGGAGCAAGGTTCTGTGTTATAGAGATTCTTAGCTCAGGATGGACTAGATCTACCTAAAATTCACTCGTGCGCTCAGATTCAACTTTTTGCTCGTCAAGATGTGGTCCGTGGATCCTGAGTTTGACACCTGTGGTCCGCAGCTTTATTGAGACAATCCTTGAAAGATCTATCAATTTCAAAATGAATGTTCTGCTGTTTATGGCATATATTTCAACACTTGCTTGTGTCGCTAATAACGAATAATGGTATTAAAAGATCAGGTCATATCATGCAGTACAACACGCAAAATGCATTTAAGAAAGTGTAGCACAGCTTTCCCATTTATACACAAACAACGTTTGTCTCCTTTGCTGTAATTTGCACTCACAAAATATTTGGCCTTCAAAATTTAACATAAAATGTCATTTCTCCCTCCTTGTTCAAATGAAAAGTCATTGAAGGAGGTTCCATTTTCTTTAGCTTTTTGTACCGCTACTAGAAAAGCATGAAAACAACCTATTAAGTGAAAACACAAACATGTAACATACACATCACTTGGCATATATATACAATCCGTTATTTTTTTCTGTCTGTATCAGGGCCAACCTGGATTGAGAGGGATATAACATTCGAGCAGAAAGGCCAAGATACTGGGTAACAAAATTTCTTAAAACTCGGGAATCAAACTTGGATCTCCTGCATGCAACAGCAAAGTGCCTAAATGCTACACCACAGATGCCGTATGAGCAGTACCCACATGGTATAAATATAGGAACACAAGCCTTGAAATGAACAGAAGCTAGCAAAAAAGCTTCAAACTTAAAATTGCATTCTGCATAACATCATAATAATAAATGGATCAGTATAGTAACTAAAGTTAAATCAAAATGAGCCATGTCAAACAAGACAAAGTACAAAACTCGAAATACAGATCACTAGGTTCGGTGACAAGCAGACAGGAAGGATTTCAGATTCAGAAAGGACAAGAAAAGTTCGGTCCTTGGTCCTGTCATCTTTACAATATGTACACGCAAAGTCTGTCATCAATAATTTCTTTATATGCCCTCAATTACCATCTTTATGCAGACGATACACAGCTGTATGGATTCACTACAACTGACAATGTACACAATCTCATAGATAGAATCGCCAGATGTATCAATGATATAAGAAAATGGATGCTCAAGAACAAATTAAAATTAAATGAGGATAAGACCGAAATATTATTTCTTCGTAGCAGCGCATGCAATGAAATCGACAATATCAAAATAAACATCAATGGCCACGAAATATCAGCCCAAACTAAAATAAAAAATTTAGGTGTGGTGCTAGATCAAGACATGTCAATGAAATACCATGTATCCAATCTTTGTAAAAATCTATATCTCCAGCTGAAGAAAATAGGGAGCATTAGAAAATATCTATCTGTTGGTGTCACCAAAACTTTAACAACATCACTTATATTGTCAAGGATTGATTATTGCAATTCCTTACTGGCTGGTGTACCTGATGAACAGTTACAACAACTACAAAGAGTACAAAATATTGCTGCCAAAATAATTACTAAAAAACTAAAGCATGATCATGTGACTCCTATTTTAAAAGCATTACACTGGCTCCCAGTGAAAGAGCGTATCACATATAAAATCTGTTTAACTTGCTACAAGTGCTTAAATGATTTATCATCGGACTATCTAAAACAGATTTTAACACCCTATGTGCCTCCTAGAACGCTCAGATCATCAAGTGACAAAACAACCCTTGTTAAGCCTAAAATAAATTATAAATCATATGGCCACCGCTCTTTTTCATATTTTGCCCCACTTGTTTGGAATAGGCTTCCAAAAACTATCAGAGAAGCAGAAAATCTAGAAATTTTTAAGAAGAAACTAAAAGCATTTCTATTTTCATCCTATTTCGATTAGACAGAATCCATCCAAGCTGTAGATCGTTGTGAGTTTGTATGTGCGTATGTGCATATGTACGTATGTGTGTATGTATGTGTGTGTGGTGCGTGCATGAGTGAATATGTGTTTGCACAAGTATGTAACACTATGTACCTTTAAAATTGATTTGTAAATCCATAATATGTATCATGTTAAGCGCATAGAGCATTGCATAAGTGGATATGCGCTATATAAATGCAATCCATTGGCATTATTTTATTATTATTTAGAAAAATATCAAAACTCCCTTTGGATCTATCTTAACTTCAAACTTCTGCAAGACAGTTCAAGTTCATTATCCAAAATGTTCTATATGCATTGTCCATGATAAGTGCGTCAGGATGCCATGGAATCAGGCAGCCGTCAATTTTTGGGTGTATGGAGTTATTGATATCACCTTAAAGCTTGTTCATTGGTCTTGCTTTTGATTTTGATGAAAAAGATACCCGTCTATCTTGCATAGAAGTCGAAACATTTGGGTTTAACTCACTTGAGCCTGAGCTATTTTTCACCCAGCAACCATTGCAGCCTGACAGTTTTGAGGTATACTGAATTGTTAACCACAAAAAGTCTGTGAAAGCTATCATAATTTTAAAAAGGCAACAAAAGAAAGAAATGTGAGGCAGCGTGGTGGAATCAGGCGCTCGTCAAAATAATTAAATCAGAGAAATCTGCATTTTTCCGCAGGTTGTGCAATTTTTTTCAAATATTCTTTTTTTTGGTTCAACACATTTTAAATCTGTTGAAAAATACATTTTGGTGAAAATTTCAATGAAAAAAAGTTGATAAAAGGCACACAAATACAATTATTTCTTTCCAAGTCTCTCAAGCTATATAATAGGCCTACACCTGATTTTGGCAGCTTCAATTGCAAATCTTTACTTCTTTTCAAGATAGATGGGTACTTCTTTTATCACAAGCAATACAAATGAACAAGCCTTATAAAGGTACCAATAACTCAATATACCCAAAAATTGACGAGCGCCTGATTCCACCACGTCGTAACACAAATACTCTCACAGAAAGAGAAAACTGCTTCTAATTTGTCCCAGTAATTTTTATTTTATCAATATTTTGAAATGGTAATGTCAGGGGGTTACACAATTTTTTGGGACGCTCTATTTGTAATTTAAAAACATCTATCAAAAAATAACTGTCCTGCATGGAGTGTTCATATTACTTCTTTAGGCCTATGTTACAGAACATTTTCTGAATAACTTAAAAACAAGCGGGTAATCCTTACATGTATGTTGAGTCTGGTGTGGAAGCATGAAATTGAGTCCCAGTGTGAGTTCATAATGCATTTCGCAAATGGTGTGAAAGTACCCTTGTTCCTGTAGTTCTGTCTGAAGTCCACACTGGGATACTACTGTCATTTTCCCACCTTGCGCATTGTAGTACCTGCAACTAATAGATTTAGTGCTACTGTTCCCACAACTAGAACTACTAGATTTGTATATTGCTTGGATTAGACTAGGAAGAAGAAGAAAGAAAATTCTTATTCCTACTTTCACTTTCACCAAACTCCGACTCCAATAGTTAATGGCTTGAGCTACAGTCCATTTCATATATCTGGCAGCTTCTAGTAAGTTTTGTGGGACATTGAAAGAGCTTTAGCCTTCTAGTTCACTATCAGACCCTTCAAACACTTCAAAAAAGTTCTGTTTATGTCTTTGAGAGGCTATCTCCACTCTTAAAACAATCACGGCTTTGTTTCTGTTCACCGAGTTTCTATCTCGATGCGAAGGTGACTAACTTAGTCTATTACAGCTCAAAAAGTATCACAACGAAACAAGTGGGTTAACTGTTGGCTTATCACTTCCTGTCGCTTGTAACCAAAAAACAAAAGCGATACCGATTATTAAAGCCCATCCCATAAATATACTGGATTCGGCCTCCGGGCGGCCGGCATGTCTATGTCTCATAATTACTTGGGAATAGTGAGTTAAAGGAGATGGGGGTAAAATTAGCGAGAAAATTAGTGACTTCCAGAGCTTGAGTCTTTCGAAACTGTGATCGACTATACATTTGTTGTACCTTTAATCAACATTTTTCAGTTAACTCCACACATAAATGTGAATAAAATGGACATAGAGGGGGTTGAGTCAAAAATAAAATTTTTAATAAAGACAGACATACCGGCGGAAAAATGCCGGTTTCTTCAATTCCATTATTTGAACAATCAAGTGATTTCACTATGCTGCCTCACAAAAAAAGAACAAGAAACTGTTCAAGTTTTAAAAAACAAAATACGAAACATAAAAATGTACAAGCACGTGTAACTTTATCAAATAGTTTCAACTCCTCCCCCCTCTCCCTCTGTCAGATCTTTGCTGAAATCTTTGTTCTCTTTTATCATTTCTTTGTCGAGTTCTTTCTTTCATTTTCTGCTTTCTTTCAAATGCCTCAGTCTGTTGTTTTCTCTCTTTACTCATGAAGTATTCAGTCTTATTGAGCTCCCACTTCATGGCATGCACAATGTCAATCTCATCAGGGATGTGCACGTAAACGATCTGTCTGCCTTTAATGTAAAACTTGGAAAATCGAATCTGTCTCCCAAGCACATCGGTCCACACAACATCTGAGAGATTCAAGGCCATTGAACCTTCCACCGTGTCCAGCTGTCCACATACCGTGATGCTGTTTCTGATTTCCACCTTGATCCTCTTCCCCTCCAAAACTTTCAGCAGGCAGACCATGGTGTTGTAAAAGTAAAACTTGCTGCGGGCACCAAGCAGAGACATGACTAGGAATTTATTGCTTGACCTAAAACAAACAAAATAAAAAAGCAGGCATTTAGAATCACACAATATCAGACACATAATTTTGTGTGGAGTTGAGGTGAAAATTTTAAAAACATCGTAAAAATCAGTCTGAAGATTATAAAACATCTGACAGAAAAGACCGCTTCCACTTCCACATAAGGCCTGTTGACTGTTGACCCTTTAGTTTTGTTTGCAGTACAAAAAATGCACACAACTTTCAAAGATTTAAACATCAGTTTTAATACACCCTCATTCAAGAATAAAATGAAAATGGTTAAAGTGAAAACAACCACTCATATGACCGTATGCAGTTGCGAGCGCCTTTTAAGTTAAAACTCTTACCAAAAAAAAAAAAGAGTAAACATAAGCGATTATATTTCGTTTTTTTCTTACTGAAGTTCGCGCCCCCAGTGCTTGCTTGTCTTATCTCCATTTTATATAACAGTGAAAACAGTCCATGCTTGCTTGTCTTATCTCCATTTTATATAACAGTGAAAACAGTCCATAACAAAGAGTGAGCTTAAGAACATATTTTCACTGTTAAAAAAAAGGAGATACACGACAAGAAAGCACTGAGGTCACGAGTTACTGAACTCAACTCTCATATAAGCTAAAAAATATACTGTTGTTATATATATTCTATTCAGAATTTTTTGCTCACAGTTGGTCACCTCCTTTCTGGGGTTGCATCTAAAGTTCCTTCTTCCCAGTTTTTCTGCTGCACCATGCCTATTCCTTTACTTTATAATAGCCTTATAGTTAGGCCTTATATGTTCATACTGATTGATGTACGTCTGACCAGGAGAGTTAATAATGGTGTTTATTAGTAGGTGCACCTGGAGCCATGAACTAGATTTAAATAGATTCTACACAATGCTGACTATACAGTACTGAAGGAGTTGGGGTTATTTTCAGTGGATACCTGAAGCTTTTGCAGAGGATGAAACAAAAAAGCCAAAAACCTATTGCATGAAAAGAGTAGTTCATGCTGGTTTATATTACACTGAACCTCAGGTACAACGAAGTCATATATGACTTGACTTTCAATTTAATTAAATCCAAGCATTCGTTAACAGTTTTATTGATCCATTATTGCACGTACCAGTGCAGGCTATATTACTACTATAAAAAAGGGTCCAATTCACTCAAATCTTCTTCTTCTTCTTCTATCCCGTGGTTGGGGCAACCGTGGGGGCACCACTGCATCTGAAAACCAGCTCTCGCCATCTATTTTTGTCCTCTGTTTTCCTCAGATTGTCATCCATCGTCTTTCCTGTCCACTCTGTAATGTTGTCCTCCCATCTCCTTCTCTGCCTTCCTCTCTTTCTCTTTCCTTGTATGGTTCCTTGCAGGATTGTTTTGGCAAGTCTTGTGGATCTTGTGACATGCCCATACCATTTTAATTTTCGTCTCTTCACTGTGGTCAGTAGATCTTCATATTGCCCCACTGCGTTGGTGATTCTCTTTCGTACCTCAGAATTTGAAATGTGGCCTTTGTACGAAATGTCAAAGGAGTCTGCGGTAATATCTTATCTCTGTGGTCTGAACCTTTTTCTCTAATTCTGCTGTTAGTGTCCATGACTCGCAGGCGTATATATAAATATTGAAATGACCAGTGAGCGTATTAGTCTAATTTTTCAGTTGTGCGTGATGTTTCTGTCCCTCCAAATAGGCTTCAGTTTTGACAGCGCAGCTGTTGTTTGCAATCTGGGACGATTGATCCAAGGTATTTGAAGCTGTTGACGGTCTCAAGTTTCTCGCCCCTGACTTTGATATCCGCGTTGATGCCATTGGTGTTATTGGTCATTAGCTTGGTTTTCTTGGCACAGATCTCCATGCCGTAGGCTGCTGAGGTTGTGTCCAGCCGCTCCACTAGTGTGGCGAGCTCCTGTTCCTCTCCTGCTAATCCATCGATATCATCGGCAAAACGCAAGTTAGTGATTGTCCTGCCTCCAATACTGATTGTTCCATGCGGCCTTCCAGAGTGTCAGTCATGATTCGTTCTAAGAAGATGTTGAAGAGAGTGGGAGAGAGCAAACAGCCTTGCCTCACCCCAACCGTTGTCCTGAACCAATCCCCCATGGTGACGTTAAGGTAGACTGCGCTGGAGGCCTTGTCATATTGTTGTATGACGTTGATCAGATTGGAGTTGATGTTATATTTCCTCATGGTTGCCCATATAAAGGCTAAATGCCAGACCCTGTCGAAGGCCTTTTTAAAATCCACGAAGATATGGTATAGGTTTTGTTGGTGTTGGAGGTACCTCTCGCACAGTATCTTGAGGTTGAAGATCTGTTCTGTTGTGCTGATCCCTGCTCTAAAGCCTGCCTGCTCTTCGGCAATGATCTTCTCTGCCTGTGTATCATGTATGTCACACTCATACAAAAGTTACCGTCTTGTAACGTTACTGTCATAGGCTAGATATATCTATTGTCAATGTGTTGTTGCCAGATCTGGCAGTTAACGTACGGATCGACTTACTTTAACATTGCTGATCTAGATTACAAGTTAGGCCCTTGCTTGATAATACAAATTAGCGTACATTTTTTTAAAGATTGAAGAATACCGGACCACTGTACATTATTCCGCGAGAAAGTGGGGTAGGTGGGGCAGGGCGGGTGGTTGGGGTGGAGGAGGGGGGTCTCCCCCTTGACAAAATATTCATGAATAGATCTACCGGTCCGAGATTCTCCATTGAGATTAAAAACGGGGAAATTATGAAATCCTAACCTAATCCTAAGGTTGAGACATAGACACTAAGCAAAGTCAGTCCGCTGGTCCGGAATTCTTCAATCTTACCTTTTTAACTCATAAACACACCTCAAGATGCCACAGGCGATTCTCTATTGATGACAAAACTTCAATTTCTTGAATTCAAGACAAGCAGAACTTGCATTCCCGTTTTGTTTTCAGTTTTTCCGTCAGCTTTTATTCAGTTAGGTTTTCCGCTCTTCAAGGGAGATGATGCTGCTTACGTATTCCAGAAGTTCAGCATCATCTCCCTTCGTACGCGGAAAATTTACTTTGGTGATTTGTGACTTTTGTGGATGCTGCCTGAGACCCTCTGTGCCTTTTGTATATATTTAGATCTATTATGTATACAACAGTACAAGTGCCCTATACTTGTGTGCCAAGTGCTAAGAAGATCCCTATCTGGTCCTAGATCTACCTCAAGACTTTGACTTACCGTTTCGTGTCTGTCTATTGTCCATCACTGGCCACTGGGAGGACTTCCGTTACCGTAATAATAAATGAGCGACCACTATACTACTATAGCCACTATGAGACAAGAGTAGAGTAGAATAGAGGGCTGGATATAGATCTAGGGTTAGGGTTAGGTCTCTTCTTTATTGTTGTTTGTTGGGGTGGTCGCTCATTATGGAAGTCCATCCCTATCCCTGACTGTTACTAAAAATTCCTGTAGTGTAGGCTAAATTTCAGGCTCCCCATTAATATTACCCACAGTAGTCGTGCTTTATTGCGCATTAAACCTGCAGATTACCCCTTTTAAGTTTTGATGGTGCGTTAGATTTACTTTTTATATTCGTTGCGGGGATTTGCATACGTTTTAAAATGTAGACTAGGTGGTGTACTCCGTCTGGCAAACATCATTTTTCCCCTTTCTCTATCCCGAAGCCGAGTCAAAGATGTGACAACACACCCGCACACACACGGCAGTCACCTTTTGTTTGTGTGTCTGTGTCAGAAGCAGTCTACCTACTCAGCTGCGCGCAGTTTCCGGTGACACCGGCTTGCTTCAGCAGAGAAACTCCACCTACATTTTGGTTGCTCGCATTTGCGAATGTCGTGCCTTGAGGAGTTTTCCCCTGCCATGTGATTACCCCCATCCTTCTTAAACACAGTAAACATGAATTGTACGCCTTTTAAAAAAAACAAAAACAATATCAAAATGAACATAAAGAGTTGTACACTAACCCTAATCTTGCCTAATTCACTGACCTGACCACAAAGGCTGTTAACAACCAACTGATCATTTGGCATGAAAGCAAGCAAGCATGATATGAGCATTTTAATTTGATGAAAAGAAAGTGATCCAGGAGGCTTGTTGTGAGAACTTCACGAGGGAAAAAAATTGAAAGTCTGGAAAGACTGTCAGAATGTGAACCCTAGGATGGCTCTGAAATGAATCAGTTTATTTTCTTTGTGTATTACAGTAAGAATTGACCCCTTTTGGTTTGTCAAATTTATTTTACTTTTGATTGGCCCATCCACCACCACCCTCCCCCCCCCCCCCCCCCAAGTGGACACAACTCTAATTTTGTTCAATATTACTCTTTTATTTCTTGTTGTTACAATGAAACTTAACAATTAATTACAAATCATTAGCCTTCAATCATAGTCATGGTCACTCTGTGTGTGTCTGTGGGAATATAATGTGCATGTGTAAAAATGTTTACATGATCATGCAAAATTCTTACTACTACTATAAAATATATAATTAGGAGATAATGATTGACTTTTGAGGATTAGTTTGTCAGACAGGAAAAAAACAAAACAACAGCCATTAAAAAAATTTAAGCTTAAATACCCCTTAAGATAGCAAACCAAAGGGTGAAGGAACCTCTTAAGTTAGCCTGAAAAGGGGAGCCCTGAACTTTTGTATTATTTTAGTTCTTGGCCTATGTGTGCATAATGTGAGGGTGAGAAGTAAAAAAAGTGCAAGTTCCTTGATAACAATATATACAACAAGACATGTAGGCCCCTACTGTAATTTTAACTTACTTATTTTATATATACACCTACACCTCCTACTATTATTATCTTTAGGCCTATAGACAGTCTTACAGTCTACAGTTTATGGTGTGACATTAAAAGGATAATCTCTATACTATGACTATGCTGTCGACTTAACTTACTACTATTAATACTACCAGTTACTACTTACTTTAAACTAGTTCACTGTCACTCACACTGTGCTCTGTTCATGGATATAATGTAGGCAATGAGTATTATTTCTGCTGGTAGTCATGGATACTGGACTAGTAGTAGTACTAGAAGTAGTGGTCATGTGTATGACATAAAAAACATAGACTCTAGTTCTAGAAATACAAAAGAGTTTGAGTTTGGGATCATCAAACGGCTTCAGTTATGAGTGACCACCCCAACAAACAACAATAAAGTAGAGACCTAACCCAACCCCTAACACTACCCTTACCTTTACCCCTACCCCTACCCTAATCCCAAACCACACCCTTACCCTAACTCTAACCCTAACCCTCTATTCTACTCTGTTTCACATTCATAGTGGTTGCTCGTTATGGAATTTCTCTCCTGTTCTGTTGAGATGTATGGCACAATAACTTACAGTTCAGTAGGCTGTATGGTAGGCCCACTTTGTTTGCTTGTTGTTTTTTTTTGGTGTATATTCCTATACGCTTATTCCCCAGATCAGGATCTTATGGACAGTGTAACTTTTTGTGGTGGTTGCTGAAGAGAGGCCAGCGCCAATTGCATAGGTAATGCAGACCACTGTGCACCATGGAGGAAAATAATACGTCTCAGACAGGATTTCTGCACTCTTGTGTGGTGACAGCAGACGTAATAGTTGATGATTTTCTACAAACAAACCTGAATGTCGAAGTGAGTGTAGTATGTTCTTCCGCTGATATATTCAGATATTCTAGTCTCTAAAAGTCTTGGCCAATATTTTGTACTGTGCTTTATTTGGTCTTATGCACACATGCGGAGTGGAAAGAAAATCTTTATTCACATGTGCCGCATAATGAAGGAAACGTGGTTGTAAAGGGCCTAGTTTTGGTTAGGGTCACCTTAACCTGACCTTTGTCCTTACTCCTTAACTCTTACATTGTTACCCATATCCAGACTATTGTAAACAAAATGTGCACATCTTGAAGATTGCAGAGGGGGAGGGCTAATCGATCTGAAATAAATATCCTTTATTTTAGAGGGAGAGCCTATAGTTGTTATAAATATAAACATACTTTACACAACCACTGAGACAATAAAAGCATGATCTGATCCTGCTATTAGTGCCAATTTGTTTTAAAGATCTTCTGCACTACGGTGCTACTGTGATTCCCGCCCAATCAACCATGGTGTACTGCGATCAAATGTTCAAACGTAGTGTCCCTCCTGATTGGAGTTACGACAACACTGGGGACATTTAGACCAATTGTGGTGTGTGGGTGGGCGGATTGCTTTATGTTGCATTGGTAAAGATTATGATTGACAAAGTAGCGGCAGCAAGTGACCAGACAAGACTTTCTTCATGAAATTTGGGGGGGGCTTACTCCCTATCCCCGAAAAATTATAACCACTAGAACATTTTTAATTATGCCCAATAACTGTTCCAAGCCTGTGTAAAATGCAAGGGAAAATGTAAACTGATCCATGTACCAAGTCCCAAGCCCCTATATGAACTAATAGACCTTCAACTAAGCCAGTTGTCAGTCTAGAGTCTAGTAACTTTGTCCACTGGTAGATCTTCAACTAAACCAGAAATGTCGCAGTAAACCTTCAACTAAACTGGCACCCACAGGAGTTTAGGAATCTAGCCTATATATAATGCGAGTCCTCCATGCTGTAAAAGGACTTCTGCTCTGGATTGAGATTATAAAGCTCAGAATTTTTACTCAACTTTCATTAACACACATTCTTTTATCCCTTATAAAGTATACTGCTGTTTCCATTTTGCTTGGCGGATGGGGGTATAACATAGCATCTCTATCAGTGAAGATTTACCCCCCAAAAAAGAAAAAAACATGCAATGTATGCACAGAATTCAGAAAAAAATCCTGTCTATGATTATGGTTTGAGGAATGTGATAAGTCAATAAGCACATTATGCCACAATAACCATATTAAATTAGATTTCTTATACAGAGTATTATGCTGTGTGTCTTCAGTAATGTTTTGAAGGAAACACATTTTTGCTTTTCCATACACTATAATCAAATGTGTTAATTATAATAGTGTCTTGTTTTCTCTTGTTTTTCAGGGGAATGAAGCCAGGTCAAAAGTTTTCAAAGAAAAACTTAGAAAGATCTTGCTGTGGACAAGTGGTAGGACAATATTGAAGAAAAAGCCCTTGACATTTTTTTAACTCTTGTGAATTCCAGTAGACCATTGACCAATTGCATGAATATATGTATGTGAAATGAGAAAAATTCATCTGATTGACCTTTTTGTACATTCTTGAGAATATCAGACCAACAGAAGTTCAAATAGAAAAGCTGTGAAATCATTAGACAGGTAATTAACCCTTTGAATTGGAGGAATTCTGACATCTTTCCTCTTTTTTTTTTTCCTGTTAATATGGGAGATCCAAAAGGGGCAAGAGCAAAGTTTTATGAATGCACGTGGATCTGCAGACATATTGGTCAATACATTTAATGTCGTTTTCAGTAAATTACATACATTTAAGAAGAAAAGGTTTGCTAAAGTGTATAACAAAGTTTTGTGAATTCATGGAGATGCCAGCACGAGTAATTTCTTAAAGAGACATTTCCCCCCCCCCCAGTGCATCCCCCTTCTCAAAATGTTTCCTTCCTTGAGCTCACTGTCATGGCTAACTACACTATGCTGTGTACTGCTGCTCGACTCAGGCTGGCACAGAGATCTCCAGAAACAGGCAGCACTTCCCAGTTGTTTACACTGATGTGTTCCACTCTCAATAGAGGTAAGTAATTGTTACAAACCAAGGGATATCAGATTTTAATTGAGTCTTTATTGGTCAATGTGATAAATGTGATTCTCAGGTTCAGCTGGTGTGGTAGTGGTTGTGTGCTGTTTAAGCTCATATCTTGTAAACTGAAAGAAAAGAAAAAACTTGGAAGTTGTATATTAGACAGTTAGGTGGAAGACACCAAAGTGCCCCATCACCAGCATGTTCTGAAAAGATGTCCAAGACTTCAGATGATCATGATTGTTGGAGAATTGTACAACTTACTCTATCCTGAACGAAGACCCTTTTGGTTTGTTTGTTTGGGGTTTGTTTTTTTTTGTTGTTGTTGGTTTTTTGTTGTTTTTGTTGGGGGTTTTTTTGGGGGGGGAGGGGTTGTTGATCCAAGACCTAGGGGTGTGGGAGTACTTGACTCCACTTAACAGTGCTTCCACTCTTCCGTATTTTTCCAGTTCCGTACTTGTTCTTCCACCATTCTCAACTCCCTCCGTAAAAAGCTGCGACAGCGTAGGACTAACGAAATTCCGTAGCAAAAGAAACGTACTCGCCTTCGTATTGTCTAGTACTAGTATAAGTTACGGATATTTACGGTAATTCTCTCGGCAATAAGTTATTGTTATAGAAACCTGCCAGATTGCGCATTTCCTGCAATCGGCCATTATTCCACTATACCCCATGCATTCATTGCGGGCTTGTCGGCAGTACATTTTAACCTGTGGATTGATCAAAATCTGGCAAACTTTTTGTGCCAATTTCCTCCTTTCTATCATTCACTCATTCCGTCTGTCTTCGGATTGTTGCAGCGGATGGAAAATCTGCGCGTTGATCAAGTAAATTGACTTGTGATCTTAGTCTTAGACGGAAAATACTGTCGGAAAGAAACATTTTTACAAATTTGTCTAGATCTAGAGAAATGGTCAGTATGAAGATTCTACGGCTCGGGAACACGATTTACAAGGGCCGCTATTAAAGAAATTTATGCTAAAACTTGCATAAAACTACTAAAATAAAGAATAATTCGAAGTGGTGTTCCGAGGTTGTGACATGCGACATTCAGGCGTGAAATTTAAGGAAAATTAGGGTATACGCTGGGTAACTGTATTGTGAAGGTATGTATCTATTCATTATTCCCAGGTTTGCCTTCTATCAATGGTGCGGCAATGACAAATTAATTGAATTATAGTAGCAATGGAAGGGGAACCAGCTTTTAAAAATTGCCATCAATGGAAATATTATGTAGGTCTTGGTGAAGAAATCAAACAAGACAAAATGGTGATGAAAAAATAAGTTATGGTTTGCAGGCAGTCTCTTCAAACATGCTCCCAAATGCCATTTTCAACCCTCAAAAAGTACTAAATTTCAATTTCTTCGGGGGCTTCGGCCCCTGAGCCCCCACCGCGACTCAGTGGTCTCTATGCGGCCCCCAGACCCCTGGCAGAATTTTCCTTACTTTCCAGCTTCAGCTGGTGGAAGCACTGACTTAAGTACTCAAGTATTAAGCAGCTGCGAATATTCACTCAAGTTGAAAAAGTTCCAAATACTCTGGTAAGTCCTTAGACTTACTGTTCTTCTCCCAGTGGGGATTTAAGTATAAACAAAGATTTTCCAATTTTCGTCTTTTTGCTTTTTGCTGCATTGTATTTTTTCCTGCTCTTTCTTTGTGTGCTATTCAAATCATCTCATATCCAAATATTTTTGTTTGTTATTTTTTACAATTATTAATATATTCCTTTCTCTACTTTTGTATTATTGTTGTTATAAATTAATTGGTAAGGTTCAGTTTAAGCATCGGCAAATAACACATTCAGTTTGGTTCAGAATTTGAGTCCCTGAGTGCTCTCTTGAGTATTTCATGGTAACTCGAAAGTGGATTTGAGTTCAAAATATTGGACTCACACAACCCTTCCAAGATTTGTTTTGTGAATACTTCCCTTTTTGTAGAGCTGGACCTTACAATTCATTTTTGATGAACAATGTTGATCTTTTCCTCTGGCACATATCCTACAACAGCTGTCTTAATTGAGCTGTACAGTAGTTTACTGTATTGCCATGCTGCTTTATGTGTCTTGCTGGGATTGGGCATATGGTTTAAAAGATATGGAATTGGAAATGGGGTTTCCTGTGATGCAATGTTTGTGAAACAGTAAGGCTCTTCAATCTGCCCTTCTGATGATAGCATCTAGACACAAACTACATATAGTTGAAATCTTGTTTTCTCTTGCAGATTCTTTGCCTTCTCCTATTTACCTACTCTATGCATCATGAGTATCTTACTATATTTTAAACAGCAGACTTTCTTTCCCCTTGCTCAGTCTTGCAGCTGAGTGGACAGAGCGGGCCTGCACCAGGTGCTTCTCGTATTGTTGCTGTGGAGGAAGAGATCATGAGACTTGTCTCTCTTGTTGACAGTCCACTCTGTCATTTCAAGTGTGAGTAAAGATTCTGCTACGAAAGGTGTCATTTTTTTTTGTAGGGGGGCTTCTTTTACTTTTGTGTTTCATATTTCATGTCAGTGAGGGTGTGCCACTTTTCCAGAAGTTTCTAATATTTCAGCCTTTTGTTTTGTTTAGATCCCTTGATATGGTCCATGAGACGATGAACATGGGTTCTGTTCATACCACTAACCCTGTAACTTCTTAAAATCTTTATATTTTGTGGTAAAAAAAATTATGGCGTAAATTATTGTCAAATATCTCCTTAACTATTGAACATATCTTCTCCAACATTTGCACAATGACTTATATCAATTTGTCTTAACTGATGAAAATCTTTTCATACCCCTGTACTCTGTATTCTAGAAAATTCCTTTATAAATACTAATAAAAAATCCGAGCTGGTGGTTTCTACAGCTTTTAACTCACTTGCGACTGGGCCCTTTCACCAGCCACAAGCGTTGAAGACTGGCGTTTTGGGGGGTATTTCAATAAATCACCACAACTCTCAGAATTACCCTATTGTAATCATTTTTTGACACAGTAAAGTAACATTCAAGCTTAATCTAATACAAAAAACTAAAGTTGTCTAAGTCTAATACTTTAATTTGTATGATTTTTTAAAAATTGGCATGAATTTGAATTTCGAAAAATTTCCAGAGACGTGACAAGTAGAATGAAATTCACTGCAACAACAAAAATAAAAGTTCAAAGTGTTCTGGTTTTATTTGTATATATGTGCAAGTGTTTGGTGAAAATATAAAAGCTGGTCTGTGCATTGATTCAGACCCATACACTGAATTACATGAGACAGATGTACGGCACGACGTTGTGATTTCGTTGCGCGAAAAACAACACCGGTACTAGTGCTAGATCTAGCCCTAGAACTACGACTCGGGCTGTGTTCGGGTACATATCCAGGATCCTAACTATTAGACACATCATATTCTGAGACACTAGAACTAGTAAAACGTACAGAAGTATAGAAAACGGCGAAATTATGTGATTCTTGTTCATGCGACTTCTTCGACCGTTACTACGACGCGACTGTCGGATTACTATGAGCTGTATAGAAAAAAAACAAAGCGCGAGTTCCGGTCTGTTCAACCACAGTTGGGGTCACTGTCCTTCACCTTCAATAACTTAAAAACTACCGGCCCCAGAGATACGAAACGAAATCTAAGTAGCTCAGGCTTGGCCAAACAAGGGTACGAGGCGGGTCTCGCGATCCGTGCGTGATTTGTAGAGCGAAAAAAAATTTCCAAAGTTGGTCACGCAGGGCTTGTGAGACCCGACGCGAGCGTCATGGCGGGGGTCACGCAACTGTTGTGTGACCCGTCTGAAGTGAGTTAAAAAGTTTACAGCTGGGACAATATCACTTTTAAAAGCAAGTCCGTCATTATTTTCTAATCGCGACCTTATGCTGATTGAACGCTTGTTTTTGAGAACCTCTAGTGCAAAAAATGTGTTCACTATAATATTAACTTCTCGTAACAAGTTTTGCCTCTAAAAAGTGTCATTGGTGAACTGTGACGTATACAAAATGTGTGCAAGAAGCAGGAAGTGCTGTGAACAATCCCATTTTCCGCATGACAAAGATTTATAGTATTTTATATAAATTTACATCTAGCCTCAATTGTTATGGAAAAATATGATTAAGTTAAGACAAATTGATACAAACTACTGTGCAAGGTATGAGTTACGGTGATTCATCCGTTCAAGAGATATTTTAGGATAAGTTGCGCCGCGAATTTTCGACCGCACTATAGCTGTGAGGAAGAAGCATAGTGTTGCATTCTCCAGATGTTACGAGATACTTTTGTTCAATAAATTTCACTGTGGAAATCAATGTAGACAGTATCTGTGGTGAAAAGATTAGACTCTTTGGTCAGTTTGTCACAACATTTACCAAGTGGAGAAGTTTTTTGTTTGATTTTTTCAAGTATCTCCGTCAGCCTGCTGGGATCTTGTACCCCATTCATTCGAGGTTAGTTCTGACAGTGCAGGTGTGAAGTAACCTGCCTCCAAATTGATGTAAATTGTGTTAATGGGTGTGTAATAACTAATAGTTTGTCCGAGCTGGTTGTTGGAGGGGGGGCCACTGGTAGGTCCGACTTCTTTACTTTCCTTCTGTTGTTTCTGTTTGTCTGTCTTACTTTTTCAGAGCACTTAATGACCATGTTGTATTAAATGTGCTTTTTGTTTACGCAAGCAAACAATAGTTTGTCTGTCAATGCCTGATGATGACCAATTATACTTTTACATTATTTAAATGTGCATAACAGATTATGATTACAATTACAGATCAGTAAAGTTGTGTTTTCACCCCTTTGCCTTTGTCCTTCTTTCTAGTGTTGCCTGTCCTTGGAAGACTTCTGCTGCTGGTCAGTGTTTGGTGTTTATACAGACAACTGGACTCATCTGGTTCAGGACTTTCACTTTCAGCGAAAGCTTTAGATGTTCTCTTAAAGCTGAGGAAATCGGTGGATGAGTCTGTTTTAAAGGTTGGACCTTTTTTTTTCCTTTCGATACCAAGAATATAAAGAATTCAAATAGCTCCAAACGCTTTTTAAAAAGTAAAATTTAGTTATTCAAACAAAAAACTTATCACTGAAATAAGTTTTAAAATGATGCATTTTTGAGAACAAGATTAGAAGTAAGATACCTAAGAATGAGACATTTAAAATATTATTTTTTTTAAAGAGATATGTTTGCCCCCTCCCCGGCTGAAGAATGCCATTGAATATTCTGCACGAGATGAGTTTACTTTCTTGGGGATTTTTAAAGCTTCAAAGCTTTTTCAGTTTTTATCAGGTGGGTTTGTTTCTCTCAGACAACATATTTGCCATTTAAGATACGAAGGTGAAATTTTTTCGGGAAAAATATATACTGTTTTGTAAGGAAATTGAACTTCCAAATCTACAGTAAGGCTGAAAGTTTGCAAACTGCTTTCTGTTTGTCTGATGTTGTTCTTATTTATCTGTTCCTTCAGGAACCAGTTTCACAGAAGAGAGGCTTGTATCTGTGCTGTAGGCCCACCTGTCCCGATGGAGAGGTTGATGGTTCGAGCCCGTGTGTCAGGGACGTGGTCGACCTGGTCCTGACTGCGTGTGGTGCCTCTCCTCCAGATGCTGCTGTGAATTTTGATGAATGGAACTGGCTGTTTTGTGTGTTTGAATGTAATGGAATATTATAGATTTACTTCTATTTGCTTTCAGTGCTTCTTTACATTTATTGTTGGTTTAGAAATTTTTGAAAACATTTTCTTTATGTAAGTTTAGAGATTTTTTAGGGGGCTGCCGTGGCCTAGAGGTTAAGGTGTTTGCCTCTCGTTCAAAGGTCCTGGGTTCAAATCCGGGTAGGTATGGTAAATTTTCTTCGCTCAAATGTTCTCTTTTCACATCCTTTCCTGCTCTCTAACAATGTTCTGTTGTCTGCTTTCGTCTCCACTTTCTGCTCCCACCCCCTCACCTCCTATGCCCCCTCCTCTATGCTCCTGACTCTTTCTGTAGCCTTTCTACTGCTTCTCCTTGGTTCCTTCTTACTGCTGTCTTTCAGCCACACCCCTGATCTTATGGTAGGTAAGATTCAATTGTTCAGATCCTGTGGATTCATTCAAGTCCGACTCACTTGTTCTAAATAAAACCTAGATCTAGATTTATATAGATCATTATTGACCTCAATGGAGGATTCATATTCCAATTCTATTGTGTCAAACCCTATCATAGGTTGTGCTGTAATATAATGTTGGTGAAAAGCATTTCATCAGGTGCGTGAATTATTTATTTATTTAGAATCTAGATTAGATCTACACTCAGATGAGTCCCTCTGTTTGGAATCGGATACGGACTTCTAGTTCAAGGCCTATTCCTATTCACTTGTTCTACAAGATCTAGATCTAGATTTATTTAGATTACTAGATCTATATGGGGGATTCATATTCCAATTCTATTGTGTTATTGTATCAAACCCTATTATAGCAATGTAGATGTAGGCCATCCTTGTTTGTTTTGGAGTGTGTTTTTTTTTAATTTGAATTTTTTTTCTTTTTGGACTTGTGCTGGCCTTTTTACATGAGGCCTTTTGCAGGTTCTTTTTGGGGGTAGGCCTACGGTTAGGGTTAGGTCTCTTCTTTATTGTGTTTGTTGGGGTGGTCGCTCGTTACTCGGAAGTCCTTCATGACACCCACAAAAGCTCTTTTATGGGGGGGGGGAGGGGGTGCGCAAAATTTTCAGACAATCTGGTTGAGGCTCACATGCAGGTCTACTTAAATTGACCGGATTTTACACTTAACATAGGTTTGAAAGTAATGTACATTATGATATAATATCATAGACGAAAGGAAATGTAAATTTTAAACCCCCGCTGGTGTGCATGTTTCTATGAGCTCTGAAAAGTCCAGGATTCCTTTTATATCCAGTTGGCTTCTGTTTGATGGAGGACTGATAATGTTTATTTTATCAAATCAGATACTGAATGATAATTTTTCACTTTACAGCGTTTAGAGCCTTGTAGGGATAAGGCACTATGTGAATTCACATTATCATTATTGTTGTTATTATTATTATTTTTTTATTTTTTTAAATTGTTGTAATCTATGACTGCTGTCCTCTCCAGGTGAGAGGCTGATTAACGAGCAACAACCCATGCTGGCAATAGACAAATTGCAGTCCAGCCTCAGCCTTCCTCTTGACCCAGAGGAGAAGTCTCGGCTTCTGTGTCTCCTGGCAAAATGCTACCTTTCTCAGGTAAACTTAGAGAGAGAAAGTGTTTCTTTTTTCTTATCTACTTACACAGTGAATGTTTCTTTTCTAATGTATACTTACAGTGCTTTACAATTTTCTTGTTTTTGACTTTAGAATTGTTAGTTTACTTCAAGAGAAACAATAACGACCAAATCCCCCCACCCCTAAAGTAAAGGCCGCATTAATAATGAGTTTGGTGACCACATGCTCAGCATTAACTGATGCTGAAATGCAGAAAAGTGCTGTGAGAAGTCTCTTTGCATTGAATGTAGGTTCAGCTCACTCATTGATAAGAGTGGTTCCAGGAAAGACAATCGTAACTCTGACTCTGGCTGCATCCTCAGTGCTGTTCTGGAGAGGGAGAGATGAGTGGATACTTGTGTCTCTCTGATGGCTTAAGAGAGTATATAGTAAAGTTAAATTTCATATATAGACCAGTTCATTGTTCTATCCTGTTTGGCATGACTATGTTGTTTCACTTGTAACGTGTAGTAAGTGCAATTAATTATTTTATTTATTGTAAACTCTTTGGAGATAATATCAATTGGAGATAAAGCATCAGTTTTGTTTGGGGTTGAACTTCATTAAAGACACCGGTACAAACTTTTTTTAGTTTTATTTTATTTTAGATATTTATAATGAAGATGTACTTTTAACAATATACTGGATGAAATGAAGGCTTTGTAATGTAAACACTCAGTTCGAGTAAGGATACACAACATTCTGTTTTCTCTCTTGTCCTCAGGATTACTCTCAGCTTACCATTCAGTCGTTCAAAGCTGCTCTGGAAGCAAATCATGAAAACCTTACAGTTTTTCTCCAGTTAGCCGGTGTCTATTCCAGACTCAAGCATCATGACCTGGAAATTGAATGTCTTCGTATTCTTGTCAAGGTTTGGTCTAAAAATCCGCCTAGTGTTTTGTGTTAGTAACTGATTTATTAGACTATATGTTGGTTCTGTTGTCGAGCCTTTTATTAGATATTTTGAACATTTTCAATAAATTCGTCTAACACATTTTGAGAATTTTCCCTGATTATGCTGCTTGAGAAAGAAACATGAAACAATGAAATTTTTTCTTGATTTTGCCATACACAGTTTAGCCTTAACGTGTGAATATTCTTCTGTTAACATAAAAGCTAGCCTCATTTTTGTACGTAAACATTTTCTTTTGTAACAATATATGGTCATATATCCGAAGAAAAAAAACGTACTATCACTTTTAATGGTATTGTGCTCAAACTAGTGCCCTTCTCTATCATTGGAAACCTACTGATGACTCTTTACAAATGTATGAATTTTCAGAAAGTGACCAATAGAGAGCTGAAAAGTTGTGATACCAAACACATTATAAAGGATTTTTCCTGCACTGTGGCAGAGATATCTGGGGCTGTGTCTGATGTTACATTTGTTCAGGCTGTCCATCACTTTGGGAAACGTTGCTTCCAACTTCAGAGGTATTTGTCAGTCATGCTTGGATTTTATGTCTCTTATAAATGTTTCATAGTTTCTAAAAGCTTTCCTTAGTATTTGGATAGAAATATGTCTGCACTAAGTATGAGCCAAACATAAGTTTTCTTTTTCATCCCCAACAAGATCTCAGGAGTGGTCAATAGTAATTTTTCACTTGAGGATATATCTAATTTTTATTAGACCTATTTATGGCCTGTTTGCTTGTTAGAACATTGAGTCCCTTGTCTTTAATGCCATTGTATGTCTTGTCCATTTTTTTAAAAAGGTAGTTTTTAATTACTTAGAATTTCTCAATTTGGGAAGAGATTACTGACTTATTTAGAATTTTGCCCAAGTGGATGGCCTGGGGAAAATCTATGTAAACTTTATTTAGAAAATTGATATCTCCAATTGAGTGTAGGTCTCTATGTTTACAAATGTTTTGATCTGTGTGCTTTTTTTTTCTCAACTTTGTGTGTAATTTCATTTACCTTGAACATGTTTCTGTCAGATACAAGGAAGCCGCAGAGCAGTACCTGAACTTGCTGAATCATCTGCAGGACCCAGACAAGGTGCCTCTGCTTATCTCAAGGGTTTTTTTAAAAAGTTGTTTATAACGAGAGTTTAAGTATTGATACAGTGGAAACCCCTGATATAACAGGGATGGTGGGACCAGAGAAAAAGTCCTGTTCTATCAGATCCCTGTTAAAAATCAGAAATGCAAGGGAAGTAAGCATTCATGGACTAATCCAGCTGTATTTATTCATGGATAGTTTCCCTTGCCACAAAAACCCATGAATTGGGGTTTTGACTTTGTGGCAGTCCTGCGCATGACACATTACACGTGTGTGTAGCTAGGCTTAGGGCTAGATCGAAGTCTGCAGAACACCACAGCCCTCTCTCAGTTCACCCACTGCGTGTGCTTGCTGTGGCGTGGCTTGCGTGGGCTTGCTCCATCACTGCGTTTCTCTTTTTCTCTCTCTCTCTCTCTCTCTCTCTCTCTCTCTCTCTCTCTCTCTCTCTCTCTCTCTCTCTCCTTACTTTTTACAAATTGTTAACGAGCCTTTATCCCTGCTACAACCAATTGGGCTCCGATGAGGCCATGTTGTTGCCGATAATTTTTAATAGAGACAAAGAATCGGAAATTATTACCGGATCCCTGTTATTACTGGGCCTTTTATATATGGTTTCCACTGTATTTAACTTTCATTACTCATTTGTAATTTTTGTTATGTAATAACTATAAGTGATATCAGGGGCCTGAAGATTTAGTAATTTTCTTTTGACTGATAGTGTTTTTCGGTCTTCACAACACTAACTACAGGATAAAATATGAATATTAAATTTGTCTCTCTTTCTTCTCTTCTCTTTTTCTTTTTCTTTCTTTTTTTAAAAAAAAAAATTTTTTTTTAGTAGAGGTTTTACAGCGCTCGCAACTGCATAAGGTCATATGAGTGCCAGAAGATTAGAGGTGTTACAAGAGAGTAACAAACATAAAAAAGAAGGAGGGGGAGATGAGGACAATAGATGTGTGATAGGAAAGAAGAAACAAACCACACCAGACCACCGGCCAACCACCCACATTCTTCTCTTTATAGCATTATGTACTATTAGTTCCTTCATGCTGTTACATTGTATTTACTATACAAGAAACTAGATTACTACATTCAAGCTGGAGAGAAGATCACCCCTGATTATCATTTTTTGTGATTATCATTGGTAAATACTCCATCATCTTTCTTTTTTAGTTTTTATTTTAGATATATATCTAACATTTTTTTATTTTTTGTTTGTTAAGGTAAACAAAGACCCCTGTGATCGAGAACTTAATGTGAAAGTGTTCATTGTTGAAACAGTCGAAGCCGTGGCAATGGCTCAGAGACATGAAGAATGCATCGCCCTTTGTGAAGAATTCATCCCTTGCTTACTAGATGGTGAGGTATCCTTCAAAGATTCACCGAAAGTGGGCAGGCATTTTGGGCTCTTCTCTCAGTGTCCAACTGAGATAGTCGGCCGTAAAGAGCAATCCACTCAAGACTATTTGTGCAGCAGTCCATGCTTTCTCGGAGAATCGAGTCGCAGAGATGACGTTGTGAATAATGTCAGGATGTCATCACTAAGCAAAGATTTTTCTGTTGGGACTGGCAGAGGCAGCAACCCTTTGTTCACACCTGGATCTCTACGGAAGCTACTGAAAAATCCTAGAAAGAGGAGAAGATCTTCCAGTGACAATGGAGATTTGTTTGTGATGGAGACAGACAGTGGTGAAAAGAAGGAGTCCGGCCCAAGTGACTACTTAGCTGTGAGATTGTTGGTGTGCAAAACCGACTGTCTGGTAGGGTTACATGGCTATACAGAGGATGCCATGACATGTTTATTACGGTGAGTTTGAGCAACACTTATTCAAGCTGATGAAATTAGTTTGATAGATATTTCAGTGTGCACATTGTTCAGATTTATACTCTTAATTTTAATGCTAGAATGTTCTATTCTCTTCATATTTTATTTTAATTGATGTTTTTGTGAGGTGTGGATTCTTTTGACAACGGTTTTTGGCCCAAAAAAATTTTCGCTTCTTTTTAACACTTTGCCATCACATCTCGCTGATCGGCGATGTTTACCTCACAGTTTCTTTGGATTTTCCCCAAAATGCCTTTGCCTTTGATAGCAAGGGTTATTACTATATGAGCCTTGTGATGGCGAAGTGTTAAAAGCCATTTCTGAGTTTGTCTGGAGAGGGGGATCCGGTAGACTCTCTCTCTTTGACAGAAAAAAACGGTAAAAAAAACATTACTAAGCTTTTAGTTCGTTGTGAAAGAGATAACATTCTGGGGGGGGAGGGGGGGGAATGAAAATGGAAACTTTCTAAAAGTGCAAGCCTGAAGAAAGAAACTTTCGAGTCTTTGCGAGAACTAAAACACTAGAAGTGGCAATGAAAATGCAAGTTTGTAGCTAATAATTCAAAACACAGCCTTAAACAACTGTCAAAATGTTACTGCTTTTCTTGAGACAGTTAAGGATTTTTTTTAGAGATGAGTATTATTTCACAATGTTATTGCAATGGGACAAATTCTGTTCACAGTATATTTTGAAAATTGCAATCAGCCTGGATGCTTTTTCAAGTTTCGTTATGTTGTTTTGTGGTTTGAAAGAGGGATACAAAAATGCAAATTACTCAAATTTGTGAGGATTGTCCTTCAGCTATTGACTGTTACTGAATTCTATTGTCTTTCATTATGTAACTTAAGGAACTCCTTTTGGATGATCTCATTTAAGGGCACACAATTTATTACTGGATTCTGCGCCTGGAAATGTCGTTCAAGACCCACCTCTGCCGGGGCCTAGCTCAAAGAGACAGAAAGCAAGTCTGGAAGAGCACAATATGCCAGACCATGTGATGGGGTCTGCGACAGGGGATGGTTCTGTCAGAGACAGCTATACTCAACTCATGATTGAAGTTGCTCTCAGAATGGGGAAGATGTCATTGAAGAGGAAGCTTTTGCCTTCTGTGCTGAGGTCGTGCCATTTAGTCTTGCAGTTGGATCCAGGTGTGTTGACTATGATGTATGAAGGTTGCATTTTGTCATACATACTTTTTGGGAGGGTTTTTTCTCCTTTTTTCTCCTGGATTGGACATGAATTGCATGCTGAATTTGGTTAAATCAAAGAAAGCAGGAAAATAATTTTGTGGCTGATCTTTTGTATTTTTGCTACATGCTATTTTTCTTTTTCTTTCATTTTTACATTAATAAATATTGTGTCATGGGGAATTCGAAAATATGATGATTAAAGCTGTATAACTGACAAGCATGTGGGTCACAAGGATATGCGATGTGTAGTATTTTAATTTTAGAACTTTTTTAGTTAACGTTTTGCACTGGTTCAGTCACAGATGTTGAACCAGATTTTACTTCTCAGCTTTGTAGAGAAATGATTGTTGAATGTGGCTTTCGAATGATCTTTATAATATTTTGTGTATTGTTTTATATTCACACGGGTTTGTATGTGCTTGAGATCTCTTGAAAGTGCATGTGGTGGATGAGTGCAAAGCAGATGTCCTTCATGCTCGATTCAACACATGATATGTTTTGGCATCTCAGAAGTGGATTACAGATTGCTGCCTTTCCTTCTCTGGCTGGTACCTTTTCTGCTGCCTTTATTTTTGTCAAATTATGTTAGAATTCAAATTAGTACCTCATTTGTTTTCTTATGAAAAAGATTTTTCAGATCACTTGGATGAACACAAACAGTGAGAACATTTCTACTCAGCATGTTAGACAATATGAATGTTGTTGATCCTCCTTTAAATGAAACTGATATTGCGCTTTTAACAGTTCCTATGACTCAAAATATTACATAAGCCTATACAGTATCAGACCAACACAAATGGGCATGTTTAACACGTACAAATAAAAAAACGCCTATGCACAAACAGGCTCATACAACATGTGTATATTTGCAAGTGACAAATACACATGTTTACAGCACATATGAAACATACTGTACATCATACAGACATATAGAATACAATCTGGTGCAGACCATAGGGTAGGGTCTGCAGCAGGGGATGGTTCTGCCAGACAGCTATCCTCAGCTCATGATTGATGTTGCTCTCAGTACTTAGAGTGACCATAATTATTATGATAGGGAAGTTGTCCTTGAAGTGGAAGCCCTAACCTTCTGTGCTGAGACATATTGTCTGCCTCTGTACTGTCTCTTTACAGGTTGTGTCCCAGCTCATTACCTGAAAACTTTGGTGCTGAAGGAGAGAAAAGGTCAGGAGATGGGGGCTGCCACAGACTGGTTGAGACTGCGAGGCATCGACATGGACGCTGTGGAGGCAGCTATCTCACACAAACAGGCCAAGCTTGGGTAAGTTGCCGTGCAATTAGAGATAATTTCGAGGACAGAGATGCTCATCATCATCCGGTGCCTTGCCGACTGGTGTGGGCAATCATAGACCTCCACTTCACTCTGTCTTGCGTTGCAGCAATGGTGTCTGTTGTTCTTGCTGCTCCTATCCATGTTGTCATCTTGTCCAGTATCTTTTCCCTCTGAGGTGCTAGAAGATTGGAAAATTTCACTTTATTTATACTGGAATCAATCGCTTTCAGGTAGTGGGCTCTCATGGTCTAAAGATATGGTGATCACCTCTCATTCAAAAGTCTCAGGATTGAAACCTGACAGTGACGAAGAAAAAATTATTTTTTCAGTTACTTTCCTGGTCATCTGCTTTCATCCCCACTCTCAAATTGGAATGTGGCTGCCTGACAGCAAGGGGCCCAACGAAGTAAGAAAAGCTGTCACATAAAAATCAGTTTACTTCAGGTTGACGAACCAGCAGTTAGATCTAGCAGGGGTACGCGAAGAAGAAGAAGATGGCTTTTAGACAAAGATCTCTTTCAGCATTTCTACTTACCTTGGTCTTGGAGTTGTAGCTTTATTTCAGAGTGGTCTCAAATCAGGACTGACGCTGTTGTTCAGTTTGACAGTTTTTGGGAGTGAACTAATTTAACCACTGGTTTTGAAGAAGTGCACATGCTCAAGGTAATAATTAAATCTTTCTAAGTTTGTGTCTCAGATTGTGTTTTTCAAGTGTGATTTTCTAATTGTATCCTTACTGATTGACCCAAGTCCTGGTGTGTTGGTATCAATAAAAACTATATTGTCAGTTCAGGCACCTATCTCTTTTGCATTTGGCCTTTAGTTTTGTCTGTGATAACTTCTCTGCCACTAAGTTCCCATCCAAGTAGCTCCTGGCGTCGTGTTAAGTCTGTGTTAGTATACACTTTCCATCCTGCAGCCTGAGGAATTCAGTATTGAGACCACGTAAGGTCCCCCTTTTTTTGGCAGAAGTGATATCAGTTAAGTTTAGGCTGCAGACATTTCCCCCTGTGTCTCTTTCCCTTTACTTTGGGTGTGCACAGGAGAAAAGTGATTGCTAAATCATCAGTCCCCTAAAAGAAAGTGGGGATGAGATGGAGAGAAGAGCATCTTGAACTCATCGTGATTACTATTTTATATAATCAGGCCTGTATATTCCACCATGAAATAAAACACATTGTGGGAATACACAGAACTTTCAAAAGTGATTCTGTTAGACATTTAACTTATTTCTTAGATAGTAAATGTGACCAGTTTAATTTTTCTATGAACTGATCAATTCTGTGCTCTCTGCTAGATAACAAAGTGTCTTAAATTAAGCTTGATCCAAAATGGACCCATTGGGCAATTCTTTATTAAATGAATTCTAACAATAATTATGTGCTTTTTTGTGTCTTTGATAATTGGGTATATGTGAATGTTTCATGTCTGGGTATGAGCTTCAAAATAGAAAGGGCCTGTCGCGCATAAGAAGCTACTGCTTTACGGACAATTACTTTACTTTAACTACTTTTTGGATTTTGACGTACTCAAACTACATGTATTCCCATGTACTGTTTCAGACAAGTTGAATCTGAACTAGAAAAGCAGAATGTGCCGTGGTGGACAACGAGTGATGTTCACCTCTTGAGTTTGGACCTGCTTTGTTTACAGATGCTGCCCTTGCAAGCTTGATTCCATGTGCCGTTTCATCATTTTGTACAATGGTAATTAGTGGGCCCCGAATATGCAGTGTTCAGAATCATTTTTTTTTTCATATTAAAATGATGTAGAAAACATTCAGAAGTGACACAATTCAGGGCCTTTTCTCACAGATTTAGGAGAATGTAGAGAACTTTCAAAAGTGCCCCAACTGAGGAACTTTTCTCTCAAAATTAAAACAATGTAGAAAATATTTTAACTCTTTCACTCCACACAATTTTCTTAGTTTGGACGCAAATATTTTGAGGGTCACGACAAGAACACAATGGTGGGTCGAAAAATCCCCTTTCCCATCCATGTTTACAGGATAAAATATAACATGTCGTATAACAATTTGCAGGGAATTGAATGGACTATCATATGACATCAACGGATAGGCAGTATGATGATTGTATTCAGAGATAAAGTGTGTATAATGAACTGTGAGATGAGAAAAGATGAACTGACAACAACATTCATTTTGCACTCACCAAGTCATAAGTGATGAAATGTCCACTTCATATAATCCAAAAGAGGTAATCCAATTGTGAATCACGGGTAAACTCCATTTTGCCACAGTCAAGACTCATATGCAGTTCAGAGAGGTCCCATGATGACACTGCATAGTGAAAACATCCGACATTTTTAATGAATTTTTTTGCAGAAAAACATAGACGTTCATGAAATAACCACAAAACACACAATATCCACTATACACCATTACAACTACTCAAGACGAGAAAAATGAAGGGGAGAGGGGAGGCCAATCTGGGCCTTTGATGGTACCTCTCGAAGCAGATCTTCGCACAGAGGTAAGGCCGACTTTCACATCCTGTACAAATAAACGTTCTTTTGCGTTTGCCCTTACTCTGCTCACATCAATCCACACAATCCCTGTCTTTTCCTGTCCACTGGATCAGGTGTTTGGAGCCCTGAAAACGATCAACAGGGTTGGTCTCTCTGGGCTTTTTCCTTTTGGGGGTGTGGTTCTCGACCTCTTCTGCAGGCATCAGTGTCGCTGCCTTGTCTTGAAGCTGCTTCAGGAGCTTCTGCTTGAAAGCTTTCATGCTCATCTTTGCTGCCCCCTGTTCTCTCGTAAGAGCATAGAGAAAAACCCATTGTTCTGCGCAATTTCAAAAATTAAAAAACCCAGCTTTTTCCTCCATTTGTACGACTTTCGGTCGGTATTGCTGTAGTACGTGACCCTTTGATCGACTTTGTCGCAGCCACTCATGGACAGGCTGGAGTTGTTCACTTCTATTGGCTTTGTTTTGTTCTTTGCATTGGTGTGAAAGAATGTGTCTGCTTTGGTTGACACAACAACACAAGGCTTTTTAAGCCTTTTTGTCCTTCCACACTGTGACGAGCATGGATTTGTCATTCCGCAGGTATTTTTTTGCCTCCATGTGCTTCATCGTTTTGATGTTTTTCAGCTGAGGTGGGAAATTTTTCCTGTTCAGATTCAGAGTAGCAGTGTAGTACAACGACCGGCCTGAAAAGTACCTGACCAGGGCTTCTGTCGTGCAATACCTAAGACAAGAAAAAAGAAGGAGAAAATATTAGTTATCCCATAAAGTAGATTTATTTATGGCACGAACAATAGCGTACAAGATCACACTGGGCATCAAAGAAAACAGCACTCAAATATGCACAGGCTTACTCATTCTCACAGTCACACACTCATCAATGCAGCAACAACAGAGCTGTAATATCAATTCTAAAAGTGGTGAAAAGATAACAGACACTGAATATGAGTCAATATGACATAGATCTAAATCTAGAGGCTGATAAATAATGAAAAAAAAATCCTTATTTTTAGAAAGAGCAGTGAACTTTATCTAGATTTAGAGATAGATCTAGTTGACACAATCACAATTATTTGATGTTACTACTAGATCTAGTACAAGTGCGATATGGCTACTTACCTGTCAGCAAAAATATGATGACCAGTTCCAACATCTTCCAGGAGCGTATCAAAGACTTTGATGGCCATTCCAGAGTCGTGATCCTGTGCAGGGTTGTAGGACGTATCTCTCCCAAAGTAAGTCAAAAGATGCGAGACGAAGCCCGTAGTGGAGTCGACCAGTCTAAACGTCTTGATGTGATATTTTTTTGGTTTCGACGGATTATATTGTTTGAACTTCCATCATCCAGTAAAGCCCACAACCATTTCATCTATCGACAAATTTTGGAACGTGTAGAATGCTTCTCTGAAGGCCTCCATGACAGCATCAATGAGCGGTTCAATTTTGTGTTTGGATCAGAGCAGTGAAGCATGGTGTGGTAAATGCTTTCGAATCGTTCTCTTCGAAATGTGGTGTGATAGAATGCGTTGTACATGATTTCTTCTGTTGACCAGTAGTCTCGAACTCTAGGTCTAACTTCAAGGCCCATAGCTATGAGCACACAGAAAAATTTCACCCTCTCGTACTCCGACAGTGGCTCCCATGTTTGGTAAACTGACCGTTTTCTTATACAAGGCCTCAGTGGCCTACACTTTTCCTCGGCATTCTCATTTGTTGACTTGATAAGATCATTAACAATGTTCTGCGTGAGAATTACTTTCAAACAGTCGAGAGGACTGGATGACTGGTCGAGGTTTGCATTCACCCCTGGCACTTGTCTTCGGTTAGGGAGAATAGCATCTCCAAACTGGTTTCTTGTTGTAAGAACATTCTGTTGGTGAAGTGGGGTTAAATCTAGTCGTAGATTTTGCGAGACTTCAGCCCAATCAGTTGCTGCGTTGTTTACAGTGTGAGTTTGTGGGCGTGGCCGAGCAGCTGATCCTTCAGTGTCACTAGAGCTATCACTATCAGACTCAAAGTTCATCGCATTCCGCTCGCCATCACTGTCAGAACCACCATCACTAAATTCTACTTCACTTTCTCTCGCTAAGTTTTTATCACTGGCAAGAGTTTGGAACAAACCAAGGGCTTGTTGGGCAGTAAAACGTTGTCGCCTTCCCGAACTAGGGCCTGCTTCATCGCCCCCGTCAGCCATTTCGCTGGTGAAATCCACAAAACAATTGGAACTGACTTGGCACGCTCAAAACAACTCGAAAGCACCGCCAAAAAGCCTTCTTGAAAGGTTTTTATCATCATCCGTATCCTACTTCAGTTTCGGAAACATAGATAATTCATTCAGAAAGTTGGTTTGGAATACTTCGCACTTTTGATTCACCAATGCTGATAGCCGACCAGTCGGCTAGGTGTCGAGATAAAACATTTTCATAGCCGTATGGTCGGCTTAGCAGAGGGAATGAGTTAAAGTGACCCAATGCATGTTTATTTTCTCCCATATTTAGAGCAATGCACAGAACTTTCTAAAGTGATTCTGTTAGACATTAACTTGTTTCTTGTACCCATATGTTTTAACGGTTTTCAACTTTGAAAAGTTAAATTGAAAGAATAAGAAAAAAGAATAGAGTGTTGAATTTGGTGCTAATGGCTCAAAGTAGATTGTTGTTGTTGTTATCGATCCAGCAGCATCTGGGCTCTCGCCCTTCTGTCCAATGCCATGTAGTGATAAGTGCAGGTTTGCTGCAGTTGCTGTAATGTTCCGTAGAGTGTGTTGTCAAGGTTAGGTCTCGGAGGGAGAAGTGTAGCTCTGATGTCATTTAGGGCTGTACAGTGGAAAAGGGGATGTTCCACCGTCTCATATGCATAGTAGATAAGTTGTTACATTTACCGAACAGTGAAATCAAAGATTTGTTAACTTCTGTTAGGACTTCAAAGACTTTTAATACTTGTATGGTCCTCTCTGTTGACGTCTAACCTTTTTTTAAGTGCTTATGTTAATGTGATTTGTTATTTGTTTTTAAAGTTGTGATGGCCACAAGTAATGTGAAAAAATATTGGCGACAAGGCTTTAAGTTAGGTGTTTGCTGGGGTGTGTCGTGGAGTAAGGCATGATTACCTAGCTCAAAATCAGTTCGCTTTACTGGATGGGGTATTATGTATTATGTGATGTTGATATAATGTTTGCAGTTTTTATTAACATTGTTCTTGCTGATGTAAAAACCAAACTTTCCCAAGTGGATTAATAAAAGTGAAATTTATTCAGTTGTCTTCTTTTTTTTTTTATTCTTTTTTTTCTTGTATTGGGTGCAATAAGTTCTGGTTCTACAACTGCTTTCAGATACTTCCTTGTCTGTGGTGAGAATGTTTGCTTAAAATGAAGTAAAGTCCTTGAGAAACCCTGAAGTCTCTTTCAAAGAGTGTTTTTGGTTATACTTGTGCTCCTTTGACAAACTGCTCCAGCCTTAACGCTTCTTATTTTCTATTTGAATGTTGTTTATAGCTTTTTTTTTCATTGAAACCTTAAGAAGTTATTTTTTTCATAGCTCAGGTCAATTATTTTACTTAGTATACTGGTTTAATTTAGGATGGTGTTGCCCTATACTATAGGCCTACTGGTTAGTAAGACTTTCTGAAAACCATATTGTGCTGGGCTGTATTGTGTTTAAAACTTATTTCCAACTTGAAAAACATCCATTTTCATTCAGCCACACTTATGTGTTTTCCCACTCTTTTCTGACTTTTCAACACTGTTTCTGACAACTTTCACTTTCAGATTTATTTGTTTGAATGAAAAAATATCAACACAATAATACAAGTAGTTTTTTTTCCATTCTGGAGTAGTCTGTTCCTTTGACACATATACTTCTCTGCAATATCTGTGTTAGCTTGACAAGTTCCTGAGGAACTGGAGTCTGTTGTGTAGTGGTTAGGCCCTTCACCGTCACACACAAAAGACCCGAGTATGATTTCTGTGTAGGGAGAAATTTTTATCCAGTATCTTGGTTTGTCTGCTACAGCTTTGTACAGTGGAAACCATATATAACAGGGATCCGGTAATAACAGGGATTTTTTTTATCCCTGTTTTTTCCTACTCTTTGTCTCTATTAAAAGTTATCGGCAATACATGTAACAGGGCCTCATCGGAGCCAGATCGGTTATAGCAGAGACAAAGGCTTGTTAACAATGTGTAAAGAGAGAGAGAGAGTAACTCAGTGATCGAGCAAGTCCACGCAAGCCACACCACTGCAAGCACATGCAGCGGGGGAAGCGAGAGAGGGCTGCGGTGTGCTGCAGACTTCGATCTAACATGCATGTATAATGTTGCATGCGCAGGCCTGCCGTATGGCCAAAACCCAGTTCGTGGGTACTTGTGGCAAGGGAAACTACCCATGAATAAATACATATGGGTTAGTCCACAAATGCTTACTTCCATTGTATTTCTGATTTAAGAGAGATCTGATATAACAGGACTTTTTCTCTGGTCCCACCATCCCTGTTATGTCAGGTTTTCAGTGTATCCTTCTCAATCCGGGTTAGTCCTGTCAGGAAGGGTTGGAGCCCGCCTCCTAAATGGTCTAAGCTGTGTAGATGGGGGCGTAAAACACTTACATTTTTTTCTAAGTTCCTTGGGAAATGATGTTACCCTTGTCATGTCATGCTGAATAACCAGAAACTTCTGCTCAAGACCCAAGCTCAACATGTCGAGGGTTAGATATAGCAATGAGCGGATGATTGGAGGGCACCGCTGATAAATCCTATTTAATTTCTTTCCCTCTGAAGGACTAATTGTTCAACGTAGAGCTGAGGTGAAGTTCAATATATTTATGCAATTAATTAGAGAAAGAGGCAAAGGCCCTCCCATATATGCAGTCAAAGACGGGAAAATGCTTTGTGCTAAGCTAATAATACTTGCTGAATTCCTCTCAGTGTTTTGTTGACACATAATTTTATATATACTTAGATCTAGTAAGAGAGCCTGACACTGTAGAGGACGGTCTGACTCATACTGTCCCCGTGGTTTTATGCACCCCGCATAATTTAGCAAAATTTGATCGGTTTTTTAAATGATTTCAGATTACATGTATTTTCCTTGATCATTCTTTGTTAAAATTTTAACAAAATCGCATAATATCACATTTTTAGGCTAATTTTGCATAATTTCAGAATTTTTTTTTGCATAACACCGCGGGACAGCTCATAGTACGAGGTTTCGTGCAAGCCCTTGCTTGCTTGCTCGTACTGGCTTTTTGTTGTTTAAAGCGTTTTTCAATGCTTTTGGTCTGTGATGCGATACTCAAAGGACATACATGTATGTCATCATCTTATCTCCATCGAACTTGCTGAAGCTGGGCTGAAATGTGAATGTTGCACGAGAGATTTGTGAGCAAAATACATGTATACTATTGTGATTTATTTCTTCTCTGCGCTCTGCTTGTAATAAGATCTCTCTCTCTCTCTCTCTCTCTCTCTCTCTCTCTCTCTCTCTCTCTCTCTCTCTCTCATTATACTAGATACAGTGTACATAATAAATGTAATACACATTGTATGAGCTTGAATGACCAATTTCATTTTATTGATGTAAAGCGCCTAGATTCTAGAACACAACTGTTGAATTGGGTGCTTTGGAAATCTGTTTGTATTACTAATAATATTCATATTAACATATCATTATTTATGTTACTAATGTCATAATCATTATCAGTTATTAACTGACCTACTATTATCAGCAATATTTATATCTAATTGTGATCTAGGTGCTTTACATCAATAAAATGAAACTGGTCATTCAAGCTCATAAAATTATTCCTTCATCTAAACAAACACATTAACATACACAGATAGTCCAGCGCACTCACTCCACACACACACACACACACACACGCGCACGCGCGCGCACGCACGCACGCACACGCACACACACGCACACGTTTGCTTCCTTGCTCGCACGTGTTCAAAGACATAAGCACATGGGTGCGCACACAATCACCTCTTAGTCTTTAGTATACGTATACATCAAACCTAAGTATTTGGCGCTCATATGACCTTATGCAGTTGCGAGCGCCGTAAAACCTCTACTAAAACAAAACAAACCTAAGTCTCAAAATAGCAGTACTTCAACTTACATTGGTATTCTAAATTATTTATACGTCTGGGGGGTTTTTTTGTAAGTGTTTTACAGCGCTCGCAACTGCATGAAGTCATATTGGCGCCGGGGACACGTTATTAACTTTTATTAAGCATTTTCAGTTTTCAATTAATGAATTTTGAATAATTTTGCGCTTCTGACGGCCGAAGCCTACTCATCGATTTTAAGGACCACCAAGGGGTCTTTTTAAACGTGCACAACTTGCACAACTCCCGAGATTTCTTTGCCCTTATCCGAGAAGATTTAGGTGTTAGGTTTCACAAACCCCGAGGTTAGTGGTGAAGACAGCAGTAAGAAGGAGCCAGGAGTAATAGAAAGAACCAGGAGCC
>NW_004797289.1:2362486-2369693 GCF_000002075.1 Aplysia californica | reverse complement strand
ACAGACAGACAGACAGACTGACAGACAGACAGACAGACTGACAGACAGACAGACTGACAGACAGGGATAGAGAGAGATAGAGAAAGAGAGAGAAATGGGTAGAGAAAAGAGAGAGAGAGAGAGAGAGAGAGAGAGAGAGAGAGAGAGAGAGAGAGAGGGAGTACAGAAATGTTTTTCTATAAATAGAGAACGAATGTTTTAATTAATGATTATAATTATTCAAGTTTCGGTTTTATTGTGACCGTGAATTTTTATTGCATTGTATTTTTCAGTGAAAACATTGCCAAGCTCACGGCGAGACTTTTTCTCATAGAAATTTGTATACATGGTACATGATGTATACATCCATTACAGGCCTATGCACAACACTGTGTTGTACGTACACAGATATCGATTACTTTTTACGATGTCGTCTTTTTTATGTAATGCGCATTGAGCATTTTTGTTGTTGTAAAAATGGAAATGAGCAGCATACATGCTATTTATTATTAATAATTACTACATTTCGGAATAAACTTTCTCTGACTTTGAAATCTTTAAAAAATCGTTTAGAAAAGCGCAGGGCAAATTTTTTCTTTTACAATTTACTTATATTATATTTATTTATGTTTATTCATTGATCGATTTATTTATTTAGATCTATCTATTTATCTAATTATTTTTTAGTCTACTTGTTACTATTATTATCATCATCATCATCATCATCATCATCATCATCATCATCATCATCATCATCATCATCATCATCATCATCATCATCAGTCTTTATCATTATTATAATTATTATCGTTGTTGTTATTATCGTTATTGTTATTATTATTATCAATTTTGAATCTTATGAACTTGAACATTTTTCGAAAGTGGCCAATTCTACAGGATTCAGGATGCAAGTAGCCTCCATGTATTATAATCGCTTTTTAAGAGCTTAACCGAATAATATGGACCTTAACGACCACGTCGTTTGCGGTAGACCTTTACATCGCTCACAATAAAAGACCTTAAGAACTATAACCTCCTTGACCGCACACAGGCATTATACATGAAGTAATTATTATAAACCCGTACACATAATCGGTGCTAGGCTATTATTATTATTGCTAACTAAGGAAGTTGAAGTAACCCCCCCCCCCCAACCCCTTTTTCTTTTTCGCCGCTAACCCACGAGCGCGCGGGGGAAAAACGCTCACAGAAATGAACGCGTGGGCATATTCTTTAAACATTCTGTTCAGGAAGGGGTATTGTCTTTATCTTTGGTTTAATTGCGTTAAGATTCCAGAAGCATGTATAATGATTCCGAAATAAAGCAGAAATAACAGTTGTCATAAAATTGTATAGCCTATAATAATAATAATAATAATAATAATAATAATAATAATAATAATAATAATATACATAGGTCTACGTCAAGACCTAAAGCATTATTAATTTTTGCGCTTTATTTTGGTAAGCCTTCAACTTCGACTATTTTAGGCAAATTAAAAAAAAATCTCTCTCTCACTCAAAGAGAGAGAGAGAGAGAGAGAGAGAGAGAGAGAGAGAGAGAGAGAGGGGGGGGGGTGGGGTGGGGTGGGGGGGGGGGGGGGGGGGGGGGGGAGGGAGAAAACGAATTGAAGAGAACCCGATAATAGCGGGTCAACATTGATATCACGTGACTCTGTAAGTTCCGGTTTCGTGCATGCCATTTTGCATTTCTAACTGGTGTGATTTTTTAAACAAGTCCAAGGACTAACGTTTTCACTAAAAAAGACATACCTGTACTTAGCAGGCCTTAGGTTATATCTATTCTTATAAGTCTACAAATCTGTGCATATCAATTGTACACCCGAAAACAGTCATATGGAATTAGTCCCGTTTCACAGAAAAACAAAGAATTAACCCACCAAAAAAAACAACTTTAAAAAACCTTTGCACGATCTACGCTACGCCAGTTCTTACCATGACTTGATTTAAAAATCATGACTTGTAAAACAAATTTTAAAAAAATGAAATTGACGCTGAAGGTAGATTTTTTAAAAAGCTTTTAAAAAACCAATTTGGTCGGTCCTTGTCGTGCTAATTAATTAAATATTTTATTTAGTAGCCTATCTTTAGCCTAGAAACTGGATCTTTCTCTTAACCTGGCAAGTGAGAGGGTTTCTTTTGCGCATGCGCGTACTGTTCTTGGGCGAGGTCTCTGCGTCATTCATACTGCGCTATTTGAGAACACAGTGCTACCGTATTCTGTTCTGCTGGTGTCGCCGACTCTGAATCGGCTAATAAGCTTTCAAGATGTCTGCTACCGATGGCGATGGAGATTCTCCCATGCAAAAGTTTGAATTGTATATCAAGGTAATGTTTGATTGACTGTGATAATAGTTATCTTAAAACAGAGATGAAGGCAATCAGCTTTCTCGCCCCTCACCTCTCCCAATGTGTGTGAAATGCAGTTGCGGCTACCGCCCACGGAAGTGTTGACTGATACTGAGGGATGACACAATGAATCGGTTTACAAAATCGAGCAAAGATTTCCTTTTACAAATCAGTTTAAAAAAGAGACGAACCAAAGCGACATTCTTGGATGGCAATAGATCTAGATTATAACAAGGAAGTTAGAACATTATGTTTGATTGAAACGAAACGCTTTTAGTAAAGTTGGCTTGTTTTTGTTTGTAGGCCTATTACTATTATTTTAGATCATATCATCATGTCACACTCACAGTCACAGTACACTGTCACAGATTTCCTGTAACTGTAAACTGACAGTACTGTCAGTTAGGTCAGTGAGTTTGGCCTCAAAAAAAGAAAAAAGCCTAGATCTAGATCTAGATCTAAATCTAGATGTAGGCTAACACACTAACGCACTGTAACTGTATCTTCTTAGACATTGGACTTTGGCTTTGGTAAGCTGTGCTGTCTGTGACTGCTTGACACCTCCTGGAAAGTAATAAGTAACAGTAGGCCTAGATCTAGATTCTAGATCTAGACTTTTACAAGTCTTTGTCTTGTCTCCAAAATTTTAGCAACTGAACCGAGGTAACAAGTCTTAACAGTAGGCTACAGTACAGTACTATTCTAGATGATCTTGTAGTTCCGTTCGTTAAAGTCCACAATCCATTTGTTTACATCCAGAGAAGAAATCCGGAAGTCTTGATGACCAAATAGTTAAAGGCAACACAAAGAACAGGGATGCAACCTAACTGCAAAACATTAAATTATGGTAAAATTCAGGGGGGCATCTGAACAACCCCCCCCCCCTCCATATTTTTGATAGGTCAAGCCCCCCTGAAACCTCTCTACTCTTGACTCTTGGGGCTCAAACTGGCGAATGATAATTGTGGGGGTGGGAACTGCTGAAAAAGGGCATTTTTTGCTTGAATTTTGATTTTCTGGCAATTCAGGGTCTCTGGCGTTCAGCTTTGGACTTTAACGAACGAAACTACAAAATCGTCCTATTCTATACTATAGTGTAATAGTAATTATAGTAGCCTACCTAACAATTATTGTAAGTGAAAGCCTGAGGCAAGGTTTTTATGGTAAATTTGTTGAAGTACATGAGACGTGAGATGGAGAAGGTATCAAAATTAATTAGTTCTCCTCCTATCGCATCATCACATGAAGCTACAGTGAGCACCTAGCACACCTCTGTGATTAGCCCAAATATAGATGATGTATTTCCGCCGTCTATTTTTGTCGTCTTCTGGGGTTTCCCTCGCCAGTAACTGTTGACTAGATCTTGCAGTATTTGTTTTTTTTGTTGGTATTAATTTGTGTTATAACCTTTTAAAAACAATCAGCCATTCTCTTTCCATAAAACACACACACAAACACGTGTACGCACACACCCACACTCACACGCACACGCACACACAGCCCAAGCAGTTGGCGATGAATCCTAGTGACGTAGCCCATCGCGCGCTAATCAGTAAAGCGGGGCCACCACGGTGAGACTACGGAAATGCGTCATCTATATTTAGGCCAATCATAAAGGTGTGCTAGGTGCTCGCTGTAGCTTCATGTCACATTCATCTGATCATGGGAAGAACTTTTGTAACAGCGACCACCCCAACAAACACAGCAATGAAGAGACCCCTGACCCAAATCCAAACCTTAACCAATTTAACCCAAACCCTAACCGTAACCCTAACCTAACCCTCTCAAGATTATATATCTATCGTAATATAACGGCTCTATGCTCTAGTGGTTGCTTGTGTTACGGAATTCCTCCCTATTCATGTTTTCCTGAACCAATTGGCACCACATCGTTTCATTATTTGTAGACCAATTGGTTGGGACAGTAGACCTATAATAAAATAAGTGATTCAATGTCATTTTGACAATAAAACAGTTGGCTGTTTTGTCTTTTGACACATTAATTAGACTTCACTTAGCCAGAAGCCGTCTAACATAAAATTCCGGTTACCGGCTTTTTTCACTTGTATATTTTATACATTGCAATTTCCCATTCATGAAGAAATGCTCTTGTACTGTGAAATTCATGTTATTATTCAGGGTTTTATTGTGGGTTTTTTTTGGGTTTTTTTTTTATGGACTGTGTAAGAGATGGTGTATAGTTATGAGATTATAGAGGAAATGAAATCTGTTGTCTTAAAAAAGATAGGTTCCCTTTGTTAATTTAATGTAACATCCCATCCTAGCTCATCTTAGATGTGACAAGCTCTCAGTCATGATAATGAACGAGTGAATATATTAATATTTTATCTTTGTTTTGCGTGTTTTGTTTCTTTCTTAGATTTCTCCTCTCCTCTTTTACAACTGGGTGAAGAGCTTTGACAGAAATCCCACATTTTCACTGTTGAGATTGGTGCTTTCCTTAAACAAGATGGAAGTAATAAAGGCATCATGTGTTCACATGACATTTAAAAGAAGTCCTGAGACACTGTTTAATGACTAAAAAAAGGATAAACATGTACATTGTGAGATGTATAAAACTTACTATATTAAGCACAGTATCTCTGAAGAAAGAGTGATAACTTGTACAGATATAATATGAAAAGCTGTGTATGCTCAATGTGGTTCTCAGTGTGGTTTATTTGTTGGCAGTGATCCTATGCAAGTATTCATACGATTGCCTTTTGCAATTTTTGTTTCGTTGCCCTGTTTTCAATCAACTCTATTTGTTGCAATTATTTGCTGTATTTCAGGACTTGTAAACAAACATCTCTGCATAATTGTAATATTACTCTTTTATTATCTTCACAGGCATCTGCCATTGACAAAGAAACGAAAGGGGCTGATCCGATTTGCCAACAGTTCTTCATGATAACATGCTTGCTTGGAGAGAATCAGGATGATATTGATTTCAAGGTTTTCACAGTGCAGGCAGATTGTCCCCCAAAGAATTTTGCAGCTGGTTGGAGCAAGAAATACCCTGTGGTGATGGTGAATTCGGGTCGTAACAAGTCTGGCCAGGACATTAGTGGTATGATGTATGACACGTTTGAAGAGCTGGAAACATTCTTCGAAAGTATTAACAGAGAGTGCCCGGAGTTGAAGCGGAAAAATATACCCAACCAGACTGCCATGGGAGTGGTGGAAAATGTCTACAAGGTAAGCAAAAGTTAACATATAAAGAGTATTGTGCTTTTTGGACTTTATTTTTATTTATTATTATTTTTATTTTTTTTTAAACTGGAGAAGAGATTGGGGGGGGGGGGGGGTCATACTTTTCCTCTCTTCTTTTTAGTAACAATTTATTGTGTTTCAGCTATGCTGCATGTTCCAAGATTTTTTTAGGCTTCTTGTGTATTTGGGGGTAGGAGGGTGTCTGTTTTCTCTGCTCTCCTCAGATCTTTAAAACATGATAGGGGTAGGCTTCTTGAGAAAGTATATCATGAAGAGAAAGAAAAAATTATGTGAAAGCTCAAGTGTACAGTTACTGGAATATTAAAATTTATGCTGTTTGTTTTCTGGAGTACTGGTGAACAATAAACATGTCTTGACTAACATTATTCCTTTTGTTGTTTGAGGATTTAATTATTAAAAATAAATGGGTGGGGAGTGAGTTCAATCTTTTAGAGAGACAAACCTATATTTGTCCCTGTGACTTAATTTTTTTTATAGTCTCCACATTCGTCTGGGTTTTTTTTTCCTGAAGACAAACGTTTTTTCACAAAGAGATATCCAGTGAAGTAGTCGTAGCAATTGTTTTTCAGGTGCAGATTTAGTTCATGGTCTACCATGATGTTTCTGGTTTAGTTGAAAGGTCTGCCACTTAATACAAGCTTGGGACCCTTGACAAGGATCAGTTTTGAGTTCACATCCCTTTTCCCTTTGCATTATGCAGGCTTGGAACTGCCATTGGCGGTTTTGGAGGGTGGGAGGTGTTGTACTTGTGAGGAGGAGAAGGGGGATATTTTGTCTCCCTGATTTCTTAAAAATAGTCACATCTTTTTACTTGCTGTCATTGGTTGTCAATTATAATCTTCACCAGCGCAAAAAATTCTTTGATTTAAATGACTGCAACATGAAGCAATCCACGCTTCCACCACAATTATGTAATACCACCACCTTTGGAAGTATGCCTCTAGCGCTGTCGTAACCATGGCCAATCAGAAGGGATTTAAACTATGCCAGACACCCCTAAACTGCAGTAAACCGTGGCCGATCTGGCAGGACTTTCGGTAGACCACCATGTCATGGAAGACCTTCAACTAAACCTGCACTATATTTATTTACTCATAAGACTGAAACGTTGTTTTTTTTCACCACAAATGAAAGTTTTTATTATCATCTGTAATTCATGTTAAAGGAAACGAAAAAAAAAAAATTACCTGCCATCACATTTTTCTATTGTGGCCATTTTAATGCATGCTGTTGTATGTGTGAGCCTTCTTCCTTACCTTCTGCTAGTACATGTATCATGTGCTTCTCTGTTTTCTGTAACAAATTTTTTTTTTAATTGACTTGAATCTCTCTCTCTCTCCCTCTCTCCCCCCTCCCTCTCTCTCTCTCTCTCTCTCTCTCTCTCTCTCTCTCTCTCACTCTTTCTGAAGTCCAATGCTTTGATTTTTAGATTTGTCTTTGTGCTGGTGTTGCATTCCTGTAAACATTTTCTTTACCGTGTGTCATATTGTTCGTTTCTGGGAAATCTCCCCACGTCGCCTGTTTCTATTGCTTTTTCGAGAGCTTTCGTCCTGACTGCCTTCCTGGTTTAAAAATTATGTTCACACGCTGTACCCTACACGGACTGATAGTGAAAAAGCCACTC
>NW_004797289.1:2360760-2361824 GCF_000002075.1 Aplysia californica | reverse complement strand
TTGCTCCACCAGTTGTCTCAGTCAAAAATCGAGGAGGCGATGACGCGAAACTGTGTCAAGAGGGCGGGGTCATTTCTGGGAAGGGGTAGGGGCTTAGTACGCTAAGGGTAGGGGGTTGTAGTTGTTGTTACGATTTTAGTTGTCGTTTGGCTGTTGTGGGAGAGAGCACGCCTTCCCCCCCTCTCTCTCTCTCTCTCTCTCTCTCTCTCTCTCTCTCTCTCTCTCTCTCTCTCTTTCTCTCCTGCCCCTCCCCCCTTTTCCTCTTTGCGTAGCAGCAGCCCCGTTTTTGGAAATTTAGGAACCCGAATTGTCGACATAGCAGGCATAGTGGGGGGCTGTCTTTGTTTTGGCACCGGCAATGGCGGGGGGAGGGGGGGATGTGTGTGTGTGTCGACTGTCCGTCTTTAGCACATCATGCATGGTGTCGTGCTGCACTGTTGTCCTCTCCACGGTGAGTTGTGAAAGGGCGTGGGGGGATGAGCGGGGGATGCAGGAATAAATATTATCCTCGCTGCACAGCAGGAGGAAAAGCGACGATCCCTTCTTTGCGGAAACGCTGGCATGATGAACATCTTCCCTAGGGTGTACCCGCGTGATAACGTGCACAATGTACATTGATGTCCCTGACCGTAAATCGTCGCAGGCTTTTTTCCTTCCTTATTTACTCTAACCCAGTTCTCTGCCTTTGAAATGACCGGTTTGTGACTGGGCGGTTTGAGAGCACCACTGGCTGACTCTGTTATTATTAATTTTTATAGTCATGTTCAAGTGAAGCGTGTCATCTCTGGTTTCAGGCCTATATAATATAAATAACCTATTAGAATTGTACTGTGAAGGATTAGAGATTAAATTAATAGCGTGAGTGTAATCGTGAACTGTGACTAATCCTGAACAGGCTTTGGTTTTGGCATTCTGTGTAGAATCTGTCTCTTTCTCTTTTTCTTTCCCGAGATGAGTGGTTGGTGGACACTCTGGTGTGATGTGCTCCTACTTTTTATGCCTTGCTGTTGTTCTGGCTTGTTCCCTGCTGAGATCACTGTTTCAAGTCGCCTTAAACTACCTCC
>NW_004797289.1:2357406-2360224 GCF_000002075.1 Aplysia californica | reverse complement strand
GACGGTGTAACAGCAGAGTCGGCCCGGACATCTCTGTGTGAGTGTGCTTATAATATGTTCAGAAGGGGGAAAAATTAGTTGGTCTCTTAAAAAAAAAAAGTGAGAATTGTTGATAGTCGCCGGTATGTGTTTTGTTTCTACTGCTTCCTATCCTGGCAATTCGTGTTTGGTTGGAAGGCGCTACGGGGAGGTCCTACTTCTTTTTTCCCCTTGATTGAATTGATCATTATTGTGTTGATTTGATTCTCTTCACTCAGACATCAGTGATAATTCTTGTCCCAATCTGTCTGATGAGACTGTTTCGAGCGTTGTACTGACGTGTGCTTCAGCTCAACATCCAGGGGTAGTTTCGGAGGGTGGCCTGGCCTTTCTGCTTCTGTGTGGTTTTGTTACTTTCATTTACTGCCGCCAGTGTTCCTGGCGAAATGTTGTCATTGCCGTGCTTATTTGTTGTGAACAGCAACACTTACACTTTGATACATTTTGTTCACAGATCTTGTCAGTGTGTTAGTGTTTGTTGAACGCTTAATCGGCTGCTTGTGCTGTAGGCTTCTCAGGGAGCCCAGAATGTTCCTGTATCAGTTACAATATGTAGTAAACGCATAGAGCTGGCTGTTTACCATGTTGAGCTGGAATTTGCTCCTTACAAATGCTGTTTATTATTGATATGGATGTCTCCTCATTGTAATGCCTTGTTACACTTGTATGCAAAGCGCACGAGTTCCATTCTCGCCTGGGGAAAATGAATTATCGAATAGAAGATCTCCGCCTTTCCGAAAAGGGGTATTTAACATGCAACGTGTTGGCCCAGACAGACAAGGTCAAAGCAACCCGCGGTGTAAAGATCCAACTTGTGTCGATTGCCGGGCGTAAAACACTTTGGCCATTCTCATCACGGTGACAGTACCGCCGGATTTACCGCCTCGTGTATTGTGGTTTAACCGCTAGCTGGTCTCCTTTACCCCCCCCCCCCTCATGAATCAGCGAGTTAGAGCGGGGGGCTGTATCGTTTGCTCTTGACAAACACTCGCCACCTAGCACTGCGCCCTCACAACTTTCCACTAGAGGCCGTGGATACCTATAGCCTTATATGTCTTACGACGGAGATGGTCGAGCGTCCTGAGACCGTCGTCCACAGTCTATTACGTGCATGTAGGTGTAGAAAGTGTATAGGAAGCACCTTTTATAGACCTACGGCGCCTGGAGAATGGGAGTAAAACGCTGACCCCGTTCCCTTATCTTTCGTCCTCGTCTTTTTTCCTCTACTTTGTTCAAATTTAGCTTGGAACATTATGCGAAAGGTGTTATCTCATCTCTCTCTCTCTCTCTCTCTCTCTCTCTCTCTCTCTCTCTCTCTCTCTCTCTCTCTCTCTCTCTCTCTTTCTCTCCCTCTCTCTCTCCCATACTCTCCATGAGTCTTATATTTGTCTGTCCCTTATCTGTCTTTTCCATACCAGTGCAGTAGCGCTATTCCAATACGCGAAACAAAACAAATAAACAAACAAGCAAAAGAACACAAGTGCGGAAATGTGGCCAGAATGAGGCAGACACTGATCCCCAAGAGGTAAATTAATGGCGCGCCATTGCTTCCGACTGCAGTGACCGATTTGCAGTGTGCGGTTTACTGTGTGTGTGTGTGTGTGTGTGTGTGTGTGTGTGTGTGTGTGTGTGTGTGTGTGTGTGTGTGTGTGTGTGTGTGCTGTGGATGTGTTTGTTGGTCAAGTCAACAGTGGACCGCTTGCGTTGGGACGTCTGTCAACCTGCGTGATGTTATGTCTATGATGTCCAGTGTCTGCTCAGTAGGAAGATTAATGAATCCGTATACACGTCTTTATTTCTCTGTCTCTCTATCTTGCGATCCGCTTGTGTCCATCCACCTTTATCTGGGGCATGGGTAGCTGAAGGGCGCCTCGGATTGGTCCTACTTTTTTTCCTTCATTTTTTTCTGTTGTTTTTGTCCACCTTTGTTATTTCCATGCGCAAGGCGACTGATACAGCTATCACGTCGACGTGCGTCTCTGTACTCAAACAAAACAAACGAATCTGTCTTGACAGTTGGTGCGCTTGTGCGCTCTCTATATGCTCTACTCCTTCTAGGCTTTTCCCAGTGGTATTTTTAAGTCGATAGTGCCGTAAAACACCAACTCAATCAATCACCCAACCAGTGCTATTTAATTTGTCCGTATGTAGTCCTGACAAAAAATACGACCGCTGTCGTGCTGACTCGAGCGACATTCATGACAACATATATGACTTGTGTCATACTGGCATATGTGGTATATTTGTGTATGTATTCCGACCCGTCTTGTTTGCAAGCTGGTGGCTGGAGGACACCACTTTTAGTTTCTATTTCAATTTGTTTTCCATCCATCTGCTGTTTCTATTCAATTGGGCTGCGTCCTGTCGCCGAAATGATTGTTGTTGTGTTGTTGTACTTCTCCTCTTTTACTGAAACGATCTGTCTTGTGTCGCAAATGATTGGAGGGCACTGTAACTGGTAGTTCCTACTTCTCTTATTTACCCTGTTATTAATGTGTCTCTGTCTTAGTCTGTCTTGTGTGCTTTGAATGACTGTGTTGGGGGCCGATTTGCTTCTCTCTGCTTTGATTTAATCGGTGTATGTCCACTTTTTCTTGTCTGATTTATCTGCATCTGTAAATATATCTGTCTATGGCGGGTGGTTGGTGGATGCTGTGGTGTGGTTTGCATCTTTTTTCCTATGTATTTTACCCTCTTGTAACACGTCCAATCTTCTGCACTTTTTTGACCCAGTTGTAATGCAAGTGGTGTAAAACTCTTACTAATGAAACTGGACCCC
>NW_004797289.1:2354123-2355320 GCF_000002075.1 Aplysia californica | reverse complement strand
TCTCTCTCTCTCTCTCTCTCTCTCTCCCCTGTTGCCGCCCCTTTTTTAAAACCCAAGTGATTGCAGGGTGCCCCTGGTTGCCGAAATCCACCATTACATTTCTAGTTGCGCCTCCCATTATTTTTAAAGTTAAAATCCCCTTGCTTACAGATGAAAAAAAGTGGCGTCATTGAAAACGTGCAGTTTGCCGTGTCGGTTGGCGGTGACTGAATACATTTAATTTACACTTTTGCCTTCTTGTTTGAACGTCATGCCTATTTAAAAATGAGAAAAGAAAAACATTTTAACAGATAACACGAACATGTGAGGCAATGTCCCCGTGTGTACAAGCGCAATCGTAATTTCATGAAACCCTCTGGCAAGCATCATGTGTGAATTATTGTCGACAGCGAAGCGAGTGGTGTGTTTTTTCGAGGGGTTTTCTGCCGTCTAAATGGCGTCAGTATGATTATGCGTGGGCATGAGATATACATACAGCTTTTCTGTCTGTGTAATGAAAGGTGCTGGCCGACCAGCGCGTCTGTCAGTGGTGCGTTGGATGTCTGTGCTGTACGCCCTGCTGCACGTTCTTATTTTTGTCTGACTCGCAACCCGAGTTGGCCCTGACCCTAGTATAAGAACGTATAGCCCTGACCCCGTTGGAAGAAGCTTGCCCCTGAGTTTGTCTAAATTGTGTTGGTCTGAGCGTGAAGTATTTATTACATGTGTTTTTGTCCGTCTGTGTGGTGGAGACGATGGGCAAGCAAAGTTCGGTGGTGAAAGTATTTTTTTAGCCCCGAACCTTACGTAATGCATGCCATGGTAAGCGCAGTTGATTTCAAGAGGAAACATGTGGGTTTGGGTGGAGGGCATCACAGGCAGGTCCTGTTCCCCCCCCCCCCCTTTTTTTTTTCTCACCTGTTTCGGTCTGCTTGTCTTTCTTTTGTTTTCTCCCCCACCCCAGCTCAAAATGACGATTATTGTGTCGATGGTGGGTGGTTTGGGGGGGCGCGCCACTGGCAGGTCCTACTTCTTTTCTTTCCCTCTGTTGTTTCTGTCTGTGTTTTACTTTTTCTCAGCACTAAATCGCCATTATTGTGTCGATGTGCTTCTGTTTACTCAAACAAACAAACAAAATGACGGTCAATGTGTCGATGTGTATCTCTCTTTACTTAGACTCAGATAGTGTGTGTATGTGTGTGTGTGTGTGTGTTCTTT
>NW_004797289.1:2351650-2353517 GCF_000002075.1 Aplysia californica | reverse complement strand
CCTCCGCCCAAATGCTGCTGTTTTGTGGTCAGTGACGTTTGGGTGCGGTCGGGGTTGTATCATTAATTTGGCCGCAAAGACGGATTAGGCGGGGGAAAAGGTTGTCTGTCGGTTGGTGTTGGAGGAATTAATGACATGCGGCTTGGCGTTGGAGGATTTAGGAATGTAAGCCTACGATGCATAAGCCCGGTTGTTTCTGCATGCCTGCCGTCGTGTGAGACGTTCCCCGGCTTTCCCTATATAGGGCCGTGCGCTTCCCGCTCTGTGTGTGTTGTGTCGTCTGGTATTGTGCGGGCTGCTTCTCCCGTGTCTGTCTTTGGTGTCCTGTTTTGTACCATTTTATTTTTTGTTTTGTTTTTCGTGGACAGTCTATCTGTAGTCGCGGTTTCGGGGGTTTAAGCCTTTGCTCGGTCCGACGTTGTGTTCCTGGGAAAGGCACTGCGCACGAATTTCCAATTGGCTCGGTCCTTTTGGAGATGGACGTTGAACTCGGAGGTCCGGCCCCAAACTAATAAAGTAGAGATAGAGACGTTAAACCGGTACCATTTCGCATTTATGTCTGTGACTGTATGTGGTTGGTGGATGCTCTGGTCTGGTTTGCTCCTTCTTTCCTGTCAAACATCTATCGTCCTCATCTCTTTTCTTCTTGTATTGTGTATGTCACTCTCTTGTAACACCTCTTATCTTCGGCAATTATATGACTCTAATTGTGTTGCAAGAGCTGTGAAATTCTTACTAAAACTAAGGCCAGCTCCTGGCATAGGGTTCAATAAATTTTGTCACAAGTGTCAATATTATTATATTGTCTACATGGAATCTTTTTTTGTTGGTGGTGGTAAGTGTTTTACGGCGCTTGCAACGGCATAAGGTCATGTGAGCGCCTGGGACATATTAGGCATTTTCAGTTTGGTAGGAATTTACATTCTTTTTAGCCAAGTGGATGTAGGGCGCCTCTAGTGGGTCGTAAACACTCAATTTTCTTTCTTTTTTCCTTTTTTTTACCCTTGTATTTGTGTATGTCTTGCTTGTTTCGTAAACCATACAAAACCAGAATCGTGTCGATATGCTTCTCTTTCCGAAAAACAAAAGGATCCAAAACAACTCCCCTCCCCTCCCCAGAAAACAAGCCCCCCCCCAAAAAAAAAAAAAAAAAAAAAAAAAAAAAATATATATTATATATAAATCGTTGCTGTTTGTTCATTAAGTAATTTTCTACATGCCATGACAAAGCTGCTTAGAGTAGGCCTACGCGCGCGCACCAAGCCGTAATGACCTGCTGATGTCAGCAATATTGATTGTATGGTCGTCTCCTGTAAACAACTAACGTAAAGTAAACTTGGTGAAGGAAGACACTCTTCTTAACTTCTGTGATTCTTCTTCTCTTGCTGTCGCTTAACTTCCTGTTAGATCGCACAGCAAGCGTCATTAGAACGACAGGCAGGGATATCTCTGGAAATCAGAGCGCGCAGAGACATTAAGCTGATAATGGAATGTTGGTTGGTGACATAGCGTTGTTTGTGATAAAAAGGAACCTTGGCATGAAGGTCTCTGTGACAAAGAGCTGTCTGCAGTCGACTTCTGTTTGGTATGGTGGATAGTGCTGGTCCAAAATACAAAATGGCAAAAGCGTACAAGGATTGTTGTATGATCGGGTACCAACTTTCAGCACAACAGCTGCTCACTTTTTTAAGTACATAAATGAATGTAGGTTTTTTATGGCGGGTGGTTGGAGGGCGCCTGACAGGTCCTCGTTCTTTTTTCTTTTCCCTTCAGTTTCTGTTTGTGTTTCTTGCTTTTTACCAGCACGACAAAATTCTTTTTGTGTTGATATGCTTATGTTTGCCAAAGCAAACTAATAGTGTGTGTG
>NW_004797289.1:2340861-2342497 GCF_000002075.1 Aplysia californica | reverse complement strand
ATAACATTGCGCTCCTTTTGGTGGGTGGTGCGTTGTGAAACAATGTGGCGAAAGTCACGGATGACCAAGGGAACAGTCGCCGTATTGTTGTACAGGTTGCGCCCAACCAATGCTTTTTGTATATTATATAATATATATTTACCTTTTACTCCTTGGCAAAATTCTACTTCTTCAAGGGCCAGATCCGAAAGCGCCCGGAAAGTCATGGTTCGCCACTCTTAAAAAAAAAATTAAATAAAAAATGCAAGTGCATTATCCATGTATTTTCTCGTTATAGTTGGTAGGCGGGTGCTCTGATGTGGTTTGCTTCTTCTTTCCTATCAAACATCTATCGTCCGGGTTTTTCTTCCTCACGTGTTATTCTGTTTGGTACTCCCTTGTAACACATCTAATCTTCGGCACTTACGTGACCTTATTGTGTTCCAAGTGCCGTAAAACTCTTACTTACTAAAACTCGACATTTTATTTTTAGTATCGTGTATCCCCCTCTTTTGTACTTACTAAATCTCGACATTTTATTTTGTGTATCATGTTCCCACCTCTACTGTACTTGCAAAAACTTGACATTTTATTTTTAGTATCGCGTTCCCCCCTCTACTGTATGTACTGTACTGTGTGCGCACAAGCGATTTACGACGGAGGCAGACCCAGTGTAGGCTGCTCGAGTGTGTCTGCCCCAGCTCTAGCCCGGCGACACTGGCCTGTCAGTGCAGTCAGTACATGGAGCAGTTCATATTCTTCTCTCTGTCCTGCCTCACAACAGCAAAATCAATTTCCTATGGGCGTTGTTTTCCGTGGTTGGTCTGGATAGATAATAATATCTGCTGCCCTATTTAGTTTGTTTTTATTGCTTTCATGTCGTGTTAATGGTACAACATTAGTCGATGGTGATGGGGTGGTTATGAGTGGTAGTGTTTGATTGTTGTCTTTGTTGTTGTTTTTTTGTGTGTGGGGGGGAGAGAGAGAGAAAGAAAGAGAGAGAGAGAAAGAAAGAAAGAGAGAGAGAGAAAGAGAGAGAGAGAGAGAGAGAGGGAGAAAGAGAGAGCTAACATGTACTTGGGTGTCGAAATGGCACTTACTATTTTGGATGACGGTTTGTTGGTTTCGATGTATGCATTATATGAACGAGATATATATGTATATATACACGTATGTTTGTATAATATCTGTGTGTACCGATAGGTGAGGACAGGAAGTCTCACTTCTTTTTCTGTCCCTCTTTATTAAAATATATGTCTGTCTGTGTATTTGTCTGTCTGTCGCTCTGTCGGTCGGTCGGTCTGTTTGTCTGTCCGTCTGTCTGTCTAGCTTATTCAAGGGGCGAGACGAACATCATCTGCTTCTCTTTAACCCTAACCACCTTGCAATCAATAATAATATGTTTGTCTCTGCCCTTTCTATCTGCGACGTGTGTATACGGACACTTATACTGAGATTCCCTTTTTTTCCCCTGCCTCAATTTTCTTGCCGGTGGGTACCCTGCTAATTAATTCTCTCCCCCCTCCACGCCTCAATCATTTTCTCGTTGTGTAGTCTCTCTTCTCTTCCCACCACACCCCCTCCCTCTCCTTTTTCTTGCCGTCTCTTTATAGTCACCCCCTCCTCTACACTTTCTTGTCGTCTCTTTATAAAGCCC
>NW_004797289.1:2337212-2338336 GCF_000002075.1 Aplysia californica | reverse complement strand
CCCCCCCCCCCCCCCCCCGCCCCTGTCGGACGTCCCTATCTTCCTCTTTTTTTTCTGTTTGTTTTTCTCTTGTAACACCCCATAATCTTCGGCACTTATATGACCTTACTGTGTTGCAAGTGCCGTTAAACTCTTTCTTAAACTAAACATTTGTATTGTCATCTTTTCTTCTGGGACGTTGCATCCCTCCCATCTCGGGTTGGCCCTGCCAGGTAAAGTCGAAGCTGAACGCCCCGTAAACGATCTACATTGTGTCGTGAAAAAGGGGGGGGGGGGGAGTGTAAACTTAACTATCTCACTACAATTATTTTTAGAACAATATTGTGGTGAGGGTCTTGGGAATGCCCTACTTCTCTTTTTTGCCTGTGCTGTGTCCGTCTGTCTTGCCATTTCCCAGTCTTAAATGCCAGTTATCTTGTCAATGTGTTTCTCTGTTTTCGATCAGGGATTTCGCTGATACTAGCGAAGAAAGAGTTCTGATGATATTGCTTACTTGCTGATATTGTCAAATGAACTTTTTGAAAAGTCCCTGTATCTCTGATCTGTACGTTTGAGTGTCTTATTCGTAGTTTGGGCAATCTTCGGGGAAATATCTTTGTTTTATCCCTTTTCTCTCCCTCTCCTCCTCCTTCGCTCTCTCCCCCACCTTCCTCTCCCCCTGCCCCCCTCTCCCTCTATCCTCCTCCCCATCTCCCTATCTTCCTCCCCTCCCTTCCCTTTCTTCCTTCCCCCTTCTTCCTCTCCCCGTCTTCCTCCTCTCTCTCTCTCCCTCTCCCTCTCCCAGCCCCCCCCCTCCCCAACTCCAAAGCTGTTATTCTGATCTTTGAAATGTATTTGTCATATTCGCCCGGTCTTTTCTTTCTGACTCGAGGCGCGGCCTCTTTACTTTTCACCCCCGACAGCCTCCTCCTTATTGTTGTACGATGCTTCACGAATTTATGTATACATGACACGGCCAGCAGCTGTTGAACTCGCAGCTACTCAAATACCCGTGTTTATGTTGGAGTTTCTTTCCGCTGTTTTATCTTTTTCATCTCTGTCCTTCTTTCTTTCTTCTCGTGTCAAGGCTTCCGCATCACACCCCTCCCCCCTCATATGCAGTTGTGAGCGCCGTAAAACCTCCC
>NW_004797289.1:2332611-2334196 GCF_000002075.1 Aplysia californica | reverse complement strand
GGGAGAGAGAGACAGAGAGAGAGACAGAGAGAGAATGTGTATGTGTGTGCGTGTGTGTTTAATCTTGTTGTTTGTTTGGTCGTTACGTTTTTATGTGTGTTTTTTCTGGGAGCGGGGTTATCGCGTTTGTGGTCGATGTCCATTGTGTGTTTGTTATAGTACAGCTGCATACATTGTTTTGCTTTTGTTCTGGATTCTTCATTTTTACATCTCTCCTCTTTTTTGTGTTAGTAAATCTCTTGTGTCGAAAAAAACCAAAACAACAACAACCGCAGAATGATGAACCAAGGCAAGGGTACTCTGCACCCTTACTGCACACCCACTCATTACAATTAACTACTCCCTATTTTAATACACACACTCTTAAAAACCAAACAACAAAGTGGCGTCCGTAATCTAGTAAATTAAATGTAGTAAGGCTACCGAACCTGTAATCTTGAGATTGTGGGTTCGGGGTTTGAGGCTCAGCTTGGTCCGACGTAGTGTCCTTGAGGAAGGCACTTAACACGAATTTCCCATTTGGCTCTGTCCTTTTGGAGATTGACATTAACTTAAAGGTCCCGCCCTTTGAATAACCAGTGTATTGATAGGGGCGTTAAACCTATATAATGCCATCATCATTTCAACAAACAAAATACGTAATATAACAATAATGACTCTAATTGCAAGTTAAACTGATTTTGTCCAGCACTTCCTATACCTCTTTTGTACCCCACTTGTGTTCCTCAGTGCAGCCCTCGGCCGTTACTTGTAGGCTATAGCTGCAGGGTAACGGTTTTGACGCAAGACTCGGCTTAGGCTGAACTGTCACTATGTCGCTCTGTTTGAAAAATGGCGTACCTTCAGATACGACACTATGGGTTGTTGGCGGGTGCTCTGGTGTGCTCTTCGTTCCTATCAAACGTCTGTCGTCCCTATCTCTCCTCATTCTTTTTCGTGTTTGTTACTGTCTTGTAACACTTGTAACACTTCTAATCTGAGGGTGGTTGGTGGGTGCTCTGGTGTGGTTTGCTCCTTCTTTCCTGTCAAACACCTATCATCCTTATCTACCCTCCTTCTTTTTTATGTTTGTTACTCGCTTGTAACACCTCTTATCTTCTGGCGCTCATATGGCCTTATGCAGTTGCGAGCGCCGTAAAACCTCTACTAAAACAAAACCTCTAATCTTCGGATTTATATGACTTAATAATTGTTTTGCATTTGCCGTAAAACATTTACTAAAACCAAACTTTCCGTCGCCGCACTAAAAAAAATAATCCCACCTTACTAAAACATGACGCGCCCTAGGCTGTACTGTCACTTGTCGCTCTGTGTGAAAAAGTGGCATGCGTTCAGATACGATTATACTGATACTATTGTTGCCTGCCCCGCCTTTGGTACGAGCAGTTGGACATCCCTCCTCTTTTCCTGGCAACATCCGCTCGTTATCGCGGAACTGTCACTGATTCTCCGTAAACGACAACTCCAACCCAGCCTCTCATTGCATGGTCCCCACGGTTGCGTCGCCGCAAGAGAGGAGATCGGTTTGGTTTACCCTGAGGCGACATTTCATTTGGTTACGCACCGCTTTGGGGAAAAAGAAGGG
>NW_004797289.1:2328505-2330149 GCF_000002075.1 Aplysia californica | reverse complement strand
CTCTCTCTCTCTCTCCTTCCCTCTCCCTCTACCTTTCGCTGCATGGTTTCTCAATGGTTTGGCATCTGACCTGAGCACCGCTGTCCTCTTCCCCGATGGCATTATGTGTTTTCAAGATGTTATCTTATCTGTGTGTTTGTGTGTGTGGGTGTGTGTTTGTGTTTGTTTGTTGGTTTGTTTGTTTTGCAATGCGTGGGTTATGTTTTGCTTGTACACGAATTCTTTTTACTGAGAAACAAACAAATCGCAGTGTGACGTGTTTGTGTAAATGTGTGTGTGTGTGTGTGTGTGTGTGTGTGTGTGTGTGTGTGTGTGAGTGTGTGTATCTTGGTGTGTGCGTCTATCAGATTACATCGTGGGGTGGTGATGGCAATAGGTTCAAAGTTAACGATGGTTAGGTTATCTGGTGCTAATAATGACAGGGTGCACGTTGGGTTTTTATTATTTTTACGGTTCGTGTAATGAGGTACGGGGAGACATAAACGTCATTTTAAAGAGTGTTTCTTACCGTGAAGTGTGTGCTAATGTGGTGTATAGTTCTGACTGACACGCACTTGTAGTTGTAGTCCCAAGACACGGTGATAACACTTATTGTTTTTTATGTGGGTGCTTGAAGGGTGTCACTCCTGGGTCCTACCCTCTTTTCTTTCGCTTCTTTCTTTCTTTCTGTTTCGCTTTACTAAATGCCCATTCTTGTGCTTCTCTTTACTCGAACTCAGACTGATCAAAATGGAAGGTTGGCGGGTGTTCTAGTGCTGTTTGCTCCTTCTTTCATTTCAAACATCTAACGTCCTTACCTCTCCTCCTTCTATTTTATATTTGTTACTCTCTTGTAACACTTTTAATATTCGGCACGTATAGAACCCAATTGTGCTGCAAGTGTCATAAAACTCTTCCTGAAACTATTGTCTGCTCCTGCAATTTCTTATTAGTTTCATCATTGTCTTTATTTTTGGTGGCACAACATTGTTTTCTTCTGAAGTTATGATTTTATTTCGAAGTTTTAGAAAAGAATGACTTGTATTCTGAGCTGTTCATTCATCCTGTGCATGAAAATTCTGTAAGTCCCTCTGTTCTTGTTTTGTTCTGTCCAAACCAAGTAAGGTTTATGAAAACACACGTTTGTAGCAATGCCTTGTCGCAACTGTATGAAATTGATCAATAATTATTCATTGGTTTGTTTTTCTCTCCCTTCTGTTTTCAGTACTTCAACCACTTTATCTCGGGGCAGGCTGAGAAAGGCCTTGTCACAGAGCTGAAGAAGCTCAACGAATACCTGGAGGGTCAGGAGACCAAGTTCCTGGTGGACAACGTCCTCTCCTTCGCCGACTGTCACCTCCTGCCCAGGCTCCAGCACATACGAGTTGCTGGCAAGGTAAGGGGGATGGAAAGAGAGAGAGAGAGAGAGAGAGAGAGAAAAGAAGTTGTGGTTCAGTTATTATATAGTGGGACTAAGGGAGATAAAAAGAGGTTGGGGGGGGGGAGAAGAGTTACTGAGGGAGATGTAAAGGAGGGGGGAGAGGAGTTGTGATTCAGTTACTATAAAGTGGGATTAAGGGAGCTAGAAAGGGGAGGGGAGGGGGAGAGAAGAGAAGAAGAGTTGTGATTCAGTAATTAATTATAAAGTGGGACTAAGGGAGATAG
>NW_004797289.1:2322632-2327494 GCF_000002075.1 Aplysia californica | reverse complement strand
CTCCTCCTCCTCCCCCCTCTCTCTCTCCTCCTCCTCCTCCCCCCCCCTCTCTCTCTCTGTCCTTCCCTTCCTTCCCTGTCTATTGTTGTTTAGGTATGTTATTGGTGCCTCTAGAAAGGCTTTAGAATCTAGTAGAGCTCACTGGGCAGGTGGAAGGAATGATGAGCACGGGAAGAGAGGGAGACATCTTTACAGAAGTTAGATAATGGGGCAAGTAGAAGCAAAAGAAGTGACATCTGAACATATTCTGACATTGTGATGTCACAGACAGTGGTGTTGATTTCAATTTGTTTTTTTGTCGATTCTTCTTCTACAAACTTTCTTGATGGTAAGTTAAAAGAGTTTTCACCCATGTTGCCTGTAATAAATGGGAGGGGCTGCTCTTACTTCTTATTTGTTATTTCTGTTGTTCATTTTACTACACATACACTCTCTGTTTTATTCTGCCTGTCAGTCTTACTTTTTTCGCAGCTCTCAATTACCTTTATTATCTATGTGCTTCCTTCCCCTTACTCGAACTAAGAAACAAATTTGTCCCGACACAATACGACTGCTATTGTGAATGGCATTGGGCCCTTTTCCTGATTTTAAATGGAGATGCTTTGTCTGTCGCCATGCTCTTTTTTCCAACTTTTAAGAGAGAATTATTCTATTATTCTGTCAATGTTTCTCTATAGTTGACAGATGGCGCTCATACGACCTTATGCAGTTGCGAGCGCGTAAAACCTCTACTAAAACAAAAATAGTTGACAAATGTCGATGGATGATTTGAGGATGCCAATGATAGGTCCAGCTTCCTTTACCTACCTTCTGATTTCTGTCTCTTTTTTAGCACTTAATGATGGTTATCCTGTGGATGTGCTTTTTTAAAACTCTAAGCCAAACTCAAAACTAACCTATGTCCTTCTGTGTGCGTGTGTGTCTGTCAGGTTCCGGAAGAAACAAGCCCTGCTGCTGATGCTGACGCCGACGCTGATGCTGTTGCAGACGCTGGTGCCGACGCTGATGGCGATGCCCCCAATGGCGTGTCAGAAGAGGGCTCAGGAGACGCCAACGGTGGCTCAGAGGCTTCAGGGGAATGAGCTTGTTATTGTGCTGTCCGTCTATCATGTACAGTTTAAATCTTATGCCTTTTGACCTGTACTTTCGCTTAAAAAAAAAAATAAATAAAGATAAGGAAATGAAAGTGGAAACAGAAAGGGAGAGAGCGATTCTTTATTATGAAGAACTTCTTTTGTTAGATGTTCACATAGCGGAGAAGACAATATCAGGTGCTAACATTTAGAGGTCTGTCAGAGCTTTTAGAGGGTTTTTTCCAACTCTCTCCTGCGAGTGACCGATCGTCCTCTTTGTCTTCTTGCAATGGGTTTGTCAGGAGAAAAACGAGTGACTTTTGATTTAGGATTTCGTAGAAGCATGTAGGGTCCATCCATCGAAAAGTACTGTGGTCTGATTACCAGTTGATTGGATACTTGAATATTTGAATGCTGCTCTTTTTCCCCTGAAGCTTTATTAACAAGATTTCTTCGTGCTCCTATGGATTTTGATCATGAGGTAATCTTAGAAATTCTTTTTTTTGTAATATCATGAGTTGTGCAATGTCAATGTGAATTAGATAATAACAATTTGGTCACAAGTTGAATATATGACAATAAAGGTGTATGATCAGTTCTTGACATTGTTGAAACAATATGGTGTCTCTCTGGTGGTTTTGAGGGGGGGAAAATGTTAGGTACACCCTACACCCTTTTTCTCTGTCGCCATTATATGAAGTTCATCTCATTTTTTTGTTACCCAAAGTTCATTTTTCAGTGTTTCGACCAACGTCTAGTTCAGAAAATACTCTAATTATGCTTTGAAGTATATCTGGCAGTTAATTTATTGGAATGACTTCTGGAATCAAAGTAATTACAAGTCTCTTGATAAGAAACTGTCTTATTTATTCAGACTGTATTTGATGATTGTCTTGTTTATTTCTTTGTTTCTGTCTGTTCTGCAGGCAGTTGTTTACCAAGATACCATCATTTTTCCTGTTTGTCTGTAGGAATAAATTGGACCAATCACGGCCTAAGTCTTGATGGATGATTGAGACAGTTTTGTAGAGAAAAGTCTTTTGCCTGACTGATTCCTCTTGCTTTCTCTTCCATGGAGGTGTTCTTACTTTTACGTTGTTTTTGCCATTATTGCATTTCTGTGACTTAAGTGTGTTGGTCGACCCAAGGTTCTGAGAGAGTAGTCTAGCTGTGTCTTGTCTTGTGTTCCCCCCAAATGTGCATCCCAGGTGGGTGCACAAAATAGCTGGTTGTTGTGGGTTTGAGCTGTTGCTTTGCCCTAGCGTAAGAACCAGTCCATTCCTGTACCATATTTTTGTCTTGGCCATGTAATTGGTGACATGTCAACAGTTTTTAGGCTGACATATTGTTGTCTTACGCTGCCTTGTTCAGGCCAATCGGTTGTTCATCGTAAATGTATTAAATTTTCCAAAATGATGGCACTTGTGCAGATAACTCCGTGGTGCTGAACGTGTTGATCTGTGCCACGCGATGTAGTTCAGAGCTGCTGTGAAGTGCATTTATTCTTATTAATTGTATGGCGCAGACACATTGGTCCTCCCTAGTCTGCCTACATCTCGGGACGTCTTCTCACTGTGTTTGTCTTGCCGATCATTTCACCCTGGTACTGCCCTGTCGCTAGTCATTGATGTGCTGACCGCAGCTGGCCAGGTCTGTTCCACAGGAGACAACTCTCAAAGATAATTGACAAGTTTCAAAAATGGGCTGGAAATGTTTATGCTTAATTAAGCTCTCATGATAACAACAGAGTTTTCGAATGAACTGGAGCAGACATAGGTTTGAGCATAGTTGGACATTGCAGTTGTTTTTTTTTATTGCTGGATATTTGTAGCTAATTTTTATGGTTTTGTAAGTGCCTGATAATAAATGCTGTTCCTCATGTTCAAGTCTGTGGGGCTCTCCGTGATCCCTGCTCTGTTATGTCCAGAAAATGTCAAAAGTTTTGAATTCTGATTGCAAATCAATGGCCAGTTGATGCTACTTAAATCTTGACACAGTTATCTTTTGGATGTTTTTTTTTTCTTTTTGATATAACTTTCTATAAAAAGGTTGGTCTTTCCAGTGAAGGAATGAGCAGAGATGTCAAGAGAAATTGTTGATCTCTGAACTTTGTTGGACAAACTCTCTCACCTTTCTGTTCGTCATTGGACATGGCGAGGAGCGCAGGGGAAGTCTGTGGACGTAGCACTTTCCTCGGCTCCTGCTTGTCTCGTCGCTTGTTGGCAGAGAACAGTCTGGCATCTCGGCGTTCCATAAGAAGGCTCTTGCTTTTCTCAGTTCGTCTCTCCTGGCTTACTGTCCATTTTTGCACTTCCATTGACCGTGTGTATGAGTGTGTGGTGTGTGTGCGTATGTGGACAGAGCACTTGAGGCAGTGGTAACTGTCAGCAATATGGCATGAAGTGTCAGTTGGGTTGCTAATTTTTTTTTTTTGTATGGAAAAACACAATGTAATTTTTAAAATTTGTTATTGTTACAAGAGACTTGCTATTCATCTATAAACAACTACCTGCATAAGCATATACATATATTGTGTATCAAAGGGTGTGGTTTCTGTGCCAAAAAAACCGTTATATTTCAGTACTTCTGAGTAGATTAGAACATCTTTTTTTTTCAGCTTGTGTACTTGAGACAGAATGTTGATTCTGTCTTCTTTTTTTTTTTCACTTAACATTTATTTCCCTGAAGATATCTTTCATTTTTTGGGCATATCTGTTCATTATCATTTTACTTCTTTTTTATTTTTGGTCTAAGTTTTAGGAGGTGCAAGAAAAAAAAACAACCCCAGCAAACCACAGGAGGTGGGGAACAGGTGTTGAAACATTTTTTAATCTGATTTTTATATTTTAAGTTTTGTTATCGATTTGAATGATTCCAAAGTTTAAGCGGTCCAAATTTTTCGTCTGCTTTTTTTACTATGTGTTTGTGTAATTTTATTTATCAATATTTTTTTTCAGTGTTCAAAACGTTGCCATCTTTTAAACTGAATTTTCCGTGGTTGAAACTTTCCTTCTAGTAGTTTGTGAAAGTTGATTCCCTGAAGAACAGTTTCTTTATACTTTGTTCAAAGATTGAAAGGATTAGAGGCAAGATTTCTCACTGGCTTGCTGTCCCAGGTAGATGCACGCCGCAGTCTTGTACTGTGGTGTTGTTAGTATTCAGTGCGTGTCTGTCTGTGAGATATCACTCTGCTTATGCTTTATACACTTATTCCTCAACTCAAAATGTGTATTTTCACTTTTCAAGCTACTATTTCTTTCTTTTTTTCCCTTTGGTATATGAATTCTAATCATGAATATAAAAGAAAAAAGATTTCTCCTTTAATTTCAACAATTAAAGAAATTCATCGAGACCCGTTGCTCTCCCCCCACCCCCCACCCCCCCACCCCATGTAGTCAGGTGAAATCAATTCTTGTTCTTAGTGAATACCCTCTGTATAATGCCTTCTGATCTCTAGCGTGTAAGAATTGTGCAAGGACTCGATTTGTTAGAGACAATTGTATCGCCATAATCCAAAGAGGTACAAAGTGTGAAAGGACTGAAAGCTATGCACAGGAGTTGTTGAGTCAAATCTTGTCAGCCATGGATCATAGGTTATTATCATGTACCTTGTGTAACCACTTAACGGAGGCTTCATATTCAATAAAATGTATTGCAACAACACAGAACTGACAAATCACGTTTTTCTTGTCTTCGTTTTAACTTTTCTTTTGACTTACATTTATACTGTGGTGTTTTAAAACAGTTGTTGATTGTGTGTGTGTGGTTTTTTTTTTTGTTTGTTTTTTT
>NW_004797289.1:2317632-2322437 GCF_000002075.1 Aplysia californica | reverse complement strand
AAGGCTAGGTGTAGATCTTTCCTACCAGAAGATCAGGGGTGTGGCTGAAAGACAGCAGTAAGAAGGAGCCAAGGAGTAGCAATTGAAAGGCTGCTGAAGGAGTCAGGAGCCCAGTGGAGGGGGCAAAGAGGATGAGGGGGTGGGGGCAGAAAGTGGAGACCAAAGCAGACAACAGAATATTGAAAGAGAGAACAGAAGGAAAGAAGGTGGAAGGAGACAATTTTAGAGAAGAAAATTTTTCCCGTCGCTACCCGGATTCGAACCCGGGACCTCTGAATGAGAGGCGAACACCTTAACCTCTAGGCCACGAGAGCCCCCCGTGTGTGTGTTTGTGTGGATTATGGAAAGGGGGGAAGGGTGAAAAAACACCATCTTGAGTGATGTACAACATTCATGATAATCTCTTCAGATGTACATAGGCCAATCTTTACTGTTCTTGTGACTTGCTTCTTTTTTCCTATCCAGACATCTATTGTCCTTCTCTACTCTTTTTGTTTGTACAGTATATACACTCTATTAACACTTATTACACTTAATTTTCAGCACTTATAAACTAAATTATCTGCAAAGTAAAGTGAAATTAGTCATAACTAACAAAATAATACCCTATTTTCATATTCATTGTGAACGGGACGCAAAAAGAAATGCCCTCTTCTCACCACATTACTTATAAATAGAATCACTGAGCTGTACATTTATGATGTCACTTCAAACATGGCTACCCTCTAAGAGAAATGGTCAAAGGAAGAGATGTATGGAGCCATACCATTTACGCAGCAAAATGAAAGGACCCCACCAGTGTCTGTGGTATATTGAATTTTTAAAAAAAAGTGTTTTACGGCGCCTGCAGCTGCTTATGATCTTATGAGCGCGTGGGACACTATTGAATTTTGCCCTGGGGGTGGCTGAAGCCAACTCTGATCGATTTTGGACCACCAAGGGATCTTTAACGTGTGCAACTCCGAGATTTTTGGCCCTTATCCGAGAAGGCTAGGTGTTAGATTTTGCCTGTCATAAGATCATGGGTATGGCTGAGAGACAGCAGTAAGAAGAAGCCACGGGCAGAGTAGAAAGTCTGTAGAAAGAGTCAGAAGCCCAGAGGAGGGTGCAAAGGAGGTGAAGGGGTGGGGGCGGAAAGTGGAGACGAAGGCAGACGACAGAACATAGAGACCAAGAAAGGAGGTGAAAGTAGAAAATTTTTAGAGAAGAAAGTTTTCCGTCGCTGTCCAGATTCGAACCCGAGACCTATTGAAAGTGAGGGGCGAACACCGTGTCCCTTTGACCACGAGAGCCTCAAGAAAAAAAAGATGTTTGTAAACCAAAAACTGGAGATATACATATTATGTATATTATGTTACCTCAGCACGTTGACATTTTATATTTTCTTGTTTACTAAGACTTTGTTTAAAAGCATTTTCTATATTTATACTGGCGTTTGTGGTGCAGTTGTGTTAGGCGCTTCACTGTCGCTCGCAAATGACCCAAGTTCAATTCTCATATGTGGGGAGAATTTTTAGAAAGCATCTCGGTCTTTCTGTTAGGAAGATAAGTCTAATTAATATTAATTCAATTTGGAACATGCACATCTGATTTTATATGATATAAGATATAAGAACATTTGTGTTTTTAGCCTCTGAAGTAAGTATTATTCTTTTTTTGCCAGACCTCTGTCGTCATATTGCGATGACTCCACAAAGCTGGTACATGTACGAAATAGATTTTTTTCTCGGAGGTAGGGGATTTGAGAGAGAGACAGAGACAGAGACAGAGAGAGATATATGGGGGGTGGGGAGGGGGAGAGAGAGAAAGAGAGAGAGAGGGGGGGGGGGTTAAATTTTTATGTTTGAATTTAATTTAAGACCACAGGTTGAAAACCAGAATCCAATGATGTAGCAGAAAGCATTCCGAAAAATAACTTGTATGCAAACGTTATCAATACCTCGCCTGTCTTATCAACTGTTAAGTCAGGATGAGAAACAGCAAAATTATTATCTTCGTTCTCTTAATCCATATCAGTACCACACACAATGATATCTAACACAATGACGTGGCGCAGTTGGGGAAGGACATTTGGCTACCCGAGAAACTTTTACAAAGTTCTATCTGCTCAGTATCTACTTTTGAGATTGACGTAAACAATGTTGAGTTTCATAATATGTCAAGTTTTTTTAAATGCACTTTCTTGAATATCTTGATAACGACTACGAACAATCTTACGATTCTGATAGAGCAGATAGAACATAATTTGGTTTCTGTACAAATGGTCTTAGAAACTCAAATGGCCGAAAATGTCAGATTGAGCTTTTTTAGTTTCGTTTTTTAAGTTTTAGTAGAGGTTTTAGTACGCAACTGCATAAGGTCATATGAGCGCCAAGGAATGGATGTCATCAGAGAAGTCCTTATAAATAGTATAGGGAATCAGGCTTACTTTGCTCACCTCTCTAGCTTCAACAGCACAGAGTCTGCTTCCACTATCCAAGGCACTTCGGAAATAGCGGGTCACAAGAGTGTGACAAACATACAAAAAAAGTAGAGGAAAATGACGATAGTAAGGATTAGGAAAGAAAAAGCAGCAGTTCCCTGATGCAGTTCAAGCACAGTTATGAGCATGACATTGATGAATCAGCCCATTTACAATGACAATTGTACTGTGGGAATAGCCAAAAGACACTTCAGTCAGTAGCACTGCCCCGGGGGTAGATAGAGCTTTGTAACTCTAAGGTAGAGAGGGAGACCCTGATTCGAGTCTGCGGGAGACCCTGATTCGAATCTGCTTCCGAGTCTTATGCAGTGAGTGGGGTTTTTTTTCGGACTCTCCACTCACCAAGATTCTCCAGCAGTAGAGAATCTTTGCTCAGACCGCTAGATGAGATGGATTCCAATCCTGTAGAGTTGGTTTCTTTTTCTTTCCTTTTTTTTTTTCTCATTTTTTGTGTAAATGTTTTGCGGCGCTCGCAACTGCATAAAGGTTATATGAGCGCGCGGGATTCATTAAAAATTTTCAGTTAATAGGAAATTTTGAATATTGCCCGGTGGCGGCCGAAGCCTACTCTTATAGATTTTGAACCACAAAGGGATCTTTAAAGTGCACAACTTGCGCACGTGGCCACCGAGATTCTTTGCCCTTATCCGAGAAGGCAAGGTGTTAGATCTTACCTGCCATAAGACCAGGGGTGTGGCTGACAGACAACAGTAAGAAGGAGCCAATGAGTAGCAGTAGAAAGGCTGCAGAAAGAGTCAGGAGCCCAGAGGAGGGGGCAAACATTGGAGATGAAAGCAGACGACAGAATATTGTTACAGAGCAGGAAAGGAAGCGAAAGGAGACAATTTTAGAGAAGAAAATTTTCCGTCGTTGTCCGGATTCGAACCCGGGACATATCGAATGAGAGGTGAACACCGTAACCTCTCGACCACGAGAACCCCTGTGTTGGTTTCATTGTCTTGAATGGGTTCCAAACTTCAATGTGGGTGGTTTATGGGTGCTCTGGTGTGGTTCGCTCCTAATTCTTTCCTATGAAACATCCATTGTCCTTATCTCTTCTCCTTTTATGTGTTTGTTACTCTCTTGTAACACCTCTGATCTTCGACGGCACTTATATGACCTTATTGTAATAATAATAATAATAATTGCATTTACATAGCGCATATATCCATGCTCAAAAGTATGCTCTATGCGCTTTACAACTATTATTACCCCAGCAGACTCTATGAGAACACTCAGAAACATTCTCGGCTTCCGCAGAAGCATACGGTGCAAGCTGCGGATTTCACGCGCTCAAACACTATCAAAATGACAAGATCGTTCACTGTCTATAGCCGGGTACCCATTTCCACCTGGGTGAAGTGAGGAAAATTTGTGCAAAGTGCCTTTCCTAAGGACACAACGTCGGTCCCCTGACGGGATTCCAACCCACGACCTTACGGTTGCGAGTCCGAGAGCCTAACCACTAGGCCACCGACACCACTTGTGTTTCAAGTGCTGTAAAACCCTTACAAAAACTAAAAACTAAAACTTCGATGCAGTTCACAAAGACTTGTTTACTTGTGTGAAGGACCGACATCACTGCAAAAGGGGCATTCCCATAAGCGCTCCGTCCCCTGAAGAAGCACATCTCAAAGTGTGTAAATGCTGACGGTTCCAAGCAATGGTTGATTCCAGGTCTTCTGCTCCTCCCACTAAGTCTTGAACTTCTGGCAAGCCCAGAGTGTGGACAGAGAAGGGGGTAAAGTGCGGAATACACCATCCAGCAGAATCATGGGGATTCTCAATAATTTTCTCCACGCCAAAATCATAAAGTGCTGACAACGTTTACGTGAAAAGCCTAACCATTGTACAACTGACAATACCACAAAATTTATCATTATTATCTCAGCACGTGCTTGTTTATTTTGTTGGTTTAAATAAAGAAAAGCACACCGACACAATTGCAATCATTTCGTGTTGGGAAACTGCAAGACAGACAGACAGAAACAACTGAGGGAAAGTAAAGAAGTAGGACAACAACCAGTGACGCCCTCCAACCATCCGTATGTGCAAGAACACAGAAAACAACAGCGGTTTTTAATGTACATAATATTGTTTTATTATAAAACAGTAATAATATTCTTCAACAAAGGCAACGCACCCATGGAGGCAACAGAACTGGAGTTTATACATGTACAAAGAAAAGAATGACACGCGCAAAAGCATCAGGAAGGAGAAAACATTAACGATGAAACTCGCTAGGGATCGACACAAGGACGAGGCAACAATAGGCCTACACGTTTGCAGTTTGAAGATACAAAACAAATACAGACCCCGCCCC
>NW_004797289.1:2314404-2315236 GCF_000002075.1 Aplysia californica | reverse complement strand
AGAGGGAGAGTTGGGGTTTGATACCTGCGAGCCAATTAAGTTCCTTAGAGTATTTCTGTAAGGATTATTAATAAAACAAGCAAGCAACAACCCCCCTCCCCCCAAAAAAACCCCTAACAAACCAACAACAAAAAATAATTAAAAAAAATAAAACCCAAAGAGACGAAGCAACTAACAAGAAAAATGGACGAGTCGATTAGCTAAGCAGGAAGACAAAGGACAAAACGTACCGAGTTTCTCCACAGCCTCCACACACACACTGGGGAACATGCTCTCTGTGTATGTGGCTATCACCAACAGCGTCACCGTCTTCACCAACACCAGGCCTCTCTTGTTCTGGGGACATAACGCACGACATGATTAGTATAATACATACACACATACATGTACATACGCATATACACACACAAACACACACATACACACACACACACACACGTACGTACACACACATACACATGTACACACGTACACACACACACACACACACACACACACAAGTGACTATCACCAACAAGGCCGCCTTCTTCTTCTGGGGACATACACGCGACATGATTAGTGCAAAAACTAAAAGCGGTACTAGAGAGTAACATACAAAGAGAAGAAGGAGAAGAGCAAAGGATGGTAGATGTTTAATAGGAGAGATTCCGAGAGAAGAAGCAAACCACACCGGGCCGACTAGTCAACTACCAACTTTCAAAGTGGCGCCATGTCGTCAGAGCAGCTGGTTGGGTCAGACTGCCCGTTGGGTCAGACTGCCCGTCTCCTAGCAGTCCTCGTAGGTCCCCTCCTTCCTACCCCCCCCCAACACTTCCGTATGTCTGTCCCCTCC
>NW_004797289.1:2311733-2312884 GCF_000002075.1 Aplysia californica | reverse complement strand
TATCTATCTATCTATCTATCTATCTATCTATCTATCTATCTATCTATCTATCTATATATCTATCTATCTATCTATCTATCTATCTATCTATCTATCTATCTACACACACACAAACTATTAAAACATGTGTTTTTACATAAGCACATTCATGAACACATACAAACAAACACACACACACACACACACACACACACACACACACACACACACACACACACACGTGCTGGGTGGTTGGTGGATGCTCTGGTGTGGTTCACATTTTCTCTCCTATCAAACATCTATCGTCCTTATCTCTCCTTGTTTTGTGTGTGCTGGTTACTCTCTCGCAACATCTCTATAATACTCGGCACTTACATGACCTAAGTGTGTCGCAAGTGCCGTAAAACGTTTACTAATCTTAATAAGACACAACACACCCACACACCCACAAACACAAAATGTGACAAAACATAAATTATACATACACAGTACAACAGTGACATGTACTATAAGGTATTTTTTTAAAGCAAGAAAACCCCTAGACATCTTCGATTAGACTCTCTTCTTTTCACGTAAAGAGGTCAAAGCAACAACAGCAGCTGTTATCTACTATTGGAAAGGGAGGAAGGATTAGATTAACATTTGCCTCGTGGGTGAACCAGATTTCTTCCGTTTGTCTGAATTTGTAAGAATGTAACGCACCAGTGAACAAAATACATCGGCCTGTGGGTCATTTTCCGTGCCGAAAAATCGAAAGCGTAGACCAAAAGAGCGGAGAGTTTATGTCTTTCGTCGACCAGACACCATCTTACATATTAGGCCAATAGATGCCATAGTTTTCGAAACACTACACAAATGGTTAAAGTCCAAACTATAATTTCAAAACAACCATCCCCACCAACCCTTCAGACAGAAACAAAGACAACCTACATCAGTTCGTGTCGATTGTTCAGTTTAAGTATAACTCTGTATCTTTTTAAGGGCAGTGCACTTAACCGTCTTCAATACCGTAGGCCACGACTCAGCTCGGGGATAAGAGTTAAGAATTCAAAAGAAAGGAAGAAGAAAGAGGTAAGAAAAACGGAAAAGGAAACCGCAAACATTCACCAAAGTAAATACAGATATAATACATGTCCGTCTAAGCACGAATCATCACGTGCGTTATTCTATAC
>NW_004797289.1:2308336-2309501 GCF_000002075.1 Aplysia californica | reverse complement strand
CCCCCCACTCTTCCTTTATTTGTCCCTTTCTACTTCCTTACATAATTCTCCAACCTTGACCGATCAGAACAATGGACACCAATCAGTAACAACATTCCCTTGGATAGTCGTCCGTATTTACCATCCCTCCCTCCCCCTCCCCATCCGTCATTTCGCATACCATATCTGACCCACCCTTTCCTGTCAATCACCCTCCGTAAGTAGTTCTCCCGCCTTCCCCAGTTTTCCCTATTTTTATCTTCTATTTAGAAATTGGCTTTTTGGGGGGGGGGTGTTTACTTGATAAGAACACTTTATTTTAGTTTAGTTGTTGACGAACATATCTTGCATAAACTCTTTGCTTACTCCACTGTGCCAACCCCCTTCTCGACCTATTTCTCTCCTATAAGACAGACATTATGAACACCGGTCTGTCTGTGTTCATAAAAAAGTATATCTTTGGTATTTTTGTCTCCTGTCCCCCCTCCTTCTCCTCCCCCTCCTCCTCTTCTTCTTCTTAATCTTCTTCTTAATCTTCTTCTTCTTCTTAATTTTCTTCTTCTTCTTAATCTTCTTCTTCTTCTTAATTTTCTTCTTCTTCTTAATCTTCTTCTTCTTCTTCTTCTTCTCTAGTATACACACTCACGAGCACACCCAAACACACACATACACGTACGCACTCGCGCGTGCGCGCGCATACTCTCTCACACACACACGCACATTCACACTCACTCACACACATACAGACTCAAAAACACACTGATTCATACACACACATACACACACACACACACACGCACACACACACGAGCACACATGGGTACGAAAACATACACCTAGATCTACATTCACTTCTAAAAAAATCCTTCCAACACGACATAAGCCTCTGTCACGCGCTAAACTTTACACATTTATTTTTCTCCTCCCACATAACTAAGTCGGATGTTAATGTTATGCAAACACAAAATCTTCAACGCCCGCTACCTTTGACGTATTATTTTAGGCGCCCCTCATAGATTGTGTTTTCAGAGTTGGTAGATTCTATTGGTCAGAGAAACAGGCCCAGGCCATGGGCATACAAGTCAGGTCGCCATTATGCTTGGCAGGCAATAGCAAACCAGAGCGGTAGTTTTAAAATAATTAATCAAATCTTATCTAGTTTCGTACGTTAACACTGTAATTAGTG
>NW_004797289.1:2305414-2306813 GCF_000002075.1 Aplysia californica | reverse complement strand
TGAAATGGGTGGGTGGGTGCACAATCACTGTAGACACATTAAGACAGTCCTTTTAAAAAAAACAAGAAAAAAACCCTTCTCTACTCAGGAATCAAACTCAGGTCTTAGTTTCGTTTTGGATTTTGTTTTAGTAAGAGTTATACGGCATTTGCAATGCAATTAGGTCATATAAGTTACAAAAGAGTAACAAACACAAAAAAGAGGAGAGTTAAGGACGATAGACGTTTGATAGGAATGAAAGAGCAAACCACACGTCAGAGCACCTGCCAACAACCCACAAACTAATATCTTCAGTGTGCAACAGCAAAAGAGCTTTTAATTCATTGCTACACATATGCCGGTGTGACAAACTAACTGCACAGCAGCAGTCTACACGACTAACTAACATGTCTATAGAAAGCACTCAGTGAATTCACAGCTGAATTGAACAATACATCATTACTGCCTTTCTAACCCTCAGAGCTCACGGGGTGTCCCTCCTACAGGCCACTCGTCTTGCTGAAAGACAGACGCCTGTGTCTTCCCGAGACACCCACCAGTACAAGCGGAAGAAAAAGAGTAAAAGTAAAGTACTGCCTTTCTCACCCTGCATCAGGGTATAGGTCACGAACAAAGACTTTCCGCCTTTCCTTATCCTGAGCTCGCCTCTTGATATTATTCCATATCTTCCCACTTTCTGTACTTCATTCTCTGTGACTCTTCTCCAGGTCCCATGTGGCCTTCCCCTTGATCTTTCACCCTATGGATTCCAACCCAACACTTTCCTTGTTATGCAGCGGCCTGACTTTCTTGGGGTACATCCAATCCATCGCCACCGCCGTCTTCCCACCTCATCTCTGACTAGGCTGTCTTGTTCTTCTTAACACAAATAATGCATGTATAAAGGGGATTGCCTTGTTAGTGAGACAACTTCCTGGGTCTTCGGCATATTGTGGTAGGGTGGCCAGTTCCTTTCCACGCCGCCTTTACTTCCCCAACTCGAAGTCAGTTACCCATTACTGCTGGGTGGGTAGTAGGGGGCGAAAAAGATCGGTGTCCGAACCGAGGCTCGAACCTGGACTTTCCGCTTCGGAGACGAACGCACAAACAGCTCCGCCACCGCAGCCTATAATACATGTATAATATATCTATACAAAGAAGTACTTGAATTCACTACAAGGTTATAATTTCCACTCGACTACCACCCTTAACGTGTACATTACTCTGAGTAACTCATTTCCTTCAGTGTTTACTCAGCGGAAACGGAAGTACGAGAGCGGACATACTGATATAACGGCAGTATGATGTCAGCAGACGACCAGTGAAGGGCCGCACTCGAGGAGACGTCCTTCGTGAGAGGAAAAAGATAAAGGGAATAACTTTCGATTCCTATCGATCCCTCTATGTCTTTTTCCGCCCC
>NW_004797289.1:2304553-2305314 GCF_000002075.1 Aplysia californica | reverse complement strand
TCTCTCTCTCTCTCCATTTCCTTCCATTATCACACCTTCGATCGTCTGTCTGTCTAGTTGGCTGGCTGATTCGAACACTCTTTCTCGCTTTCTCTTTCCCTCTCCCCCTCTATCTATCTGTGTGTTTGTCTCCAACCCCTCGCTCTCTCTCTGCCCCCTTCCCCCCTCTCACCCCCTCTCTCTCTCCACTTACTCTCTCTTCGTATGAGTTCGTGTTGCTGTATTAGTTAAAGGAAGAGAGTGCGCACATGTTTACTTTTGTTTCAGTGAGTATCATAACGCAAAGGCGTGCCTGGTGAATGAGTATGATGGGGAGACGACAGTGATACATACGTACATGTACGAGACTTTTGAAGGCTTTTTCGCTGAGTACTAGAGTGAGCATGGGAAGACAGACAGACAGACAGACAGACAGACAGACAGACAGACAGACAGACAGACAGACAGACAGACAGACATGTGTGGATACAGAGGGGAGATGAAGTAGGAGAAAGAGAGAGAAGGAGGTAGAAGGAGACAAAAAGAAAGGGCGATACAAAGAAAGGAGGGCAAGAGCAAGAAAGAGAGAGGGAGAGGGAGAGAGAGAGCTAGCTAGACAGACAGACAGACAGACAAACAAACAAACACACAAACAGAGAGAGAGGGAGAGGGAGAGGGAGAGGGGGAAAGAGAGAGAGGGAGAGAGAGAGAGAGAGAGAGAGAGAGAGAGAGAGAGAGAGAGCTAGCTAGACAGACAGACAGACAGACGGACAGACAGACAA
>NW_004797289.1:2299794-2302836 GCF_000002075.1 Aplysia californica | reverse complement strand
ACACACACATACAAACACACACACACACAAACAAACATACTAACAACTACAACAGAGGTGTGAGCGCACTCACATACGCGAACGATTCACTCTGTACATCAAGACATCATAAGTAAGATTTCCACCGATCTTTTTTTTTCAAATTTCAAAAGTTAAATTTTTTTTTCTTCTAAAAATTAAATATAAGGATCAATCATCATCATCCAGTGCCAAATCCGCGACAGACATCGATGATCATGGTTCTCGATTCATTCCTTTGCTCGGATGCTCTCATAAAAGCTACGTTTCCCTGATCTTTCCCTGTTACCCAGTTGTTTAGGTTCCCTAAATATGTCGTTCTGGGCCTCGTTTGTCTTCAGTTTTGCCAGTGAGAGCTAAATGTTCGAGACCCTTATGTCTATTCAGGTGTCCCAAAAACTGTTGTCGTTTCCTGACTGTTTTTAACATTGAGCGTCCCACGTGGGCTTCATCAAGCGCTACCTCATTTGATTTCTTTTCCTTCCACGATACTCTTAGCAGTCTCCTAAGAACCACATTTCTGTCGCTTCTATTTTATTTTCACTGTCTAGCATTCACAGCCATATAGAATGGTTGACCATACATAGCATTTCAGAACTTTCATTTTGGTGTTCAATAAAAGTGGTGTTAAAAAAGGATTAAAAAAAAATTCGTGACCATTAGCGGTACAGAGAAGTGAAAAAAATTCCTCCCTCACCCACTCCCTCCTCCTAAACTCCGTCTTTGGTCTCTCATACAAACGTCAGTCAACCGCCGTTCAAGTGCGTGCCAAGAGTCAAAACGATTCTTCAGCCGTCAGTTTTGTTTTTTTAAGCAGATAAAACTTTCTAACCCTGAGGTAAATCTACGTTCTTTGCTCAGGGTCCCTTAAAGTCTGTAACCTGTTTGCATTTCACAAACCAAGGTAGACCTCCTTTCACCTAAGGCTAGTCTAGGAAATAAAAGGTGTACCGTAAAAGGCATACAGCGAATGTGTGACGTCATTCAGTCAACAGATCTGTTTGGCGAGTGAGCGGAAGCTAGCAGCTATCTATAGCATCAAGGGACATAAATCTTGTTCTCCGATACCACTGGCTATAAATATTTATGTTGCAGTTTAATCCGTTACAAGAAGGAGGATCCCAAGATAAATTGATAGAAACTTCAAGGACTCTCTTGGATCGGCTTGAAGTAACAGAAAAGAGGGAGATGACATGTTCATCTCCATCTTCCTTGAGGCGTAAAAAAAATATTTTTTGTTTCTGCGTGTGTTAATCGTGAACTTGCGAGTCGAGTTGTGTTATAGTCTTCAGCTAAAATATCTAAAAGAAACTCGAGTTCTAAAATAAGGCACTGGTGGTATGGTATTGTATGGTATGGTATGGTATGGTATGGTATGGTATGGTATGGTATGGTATGGTATGGTATGGTATGGTATGGTATGGTTATGATATGGTATGGTATGGTATGGTATGGTATGGTATGGTATGACATTGTATGGTATGGTATGGTATGGTATGGTATGGTATGGTATGGTATGGTATGGCATGGTATGGCATTGTATGGTATGGTATGGTATGACATGGTATTGCATTGTATGGTATGGCATTGTATGGTATGGTATGGTTTGGTACGGTTTGGTACGGTTTGGTACGGTACGGTGTGGTATCGTATGGCATGGTATGGCATTGTATGGTATGGTACGGTTTGGTACGGTTTGGTACAGTCCGGTGTGGTATGGTATGGTATGGTATGGTATGGTTTGGTACGGTTTGGTACAGTCCGGTGTGGTATGGCATTGTATGGTATGGTATGGTTTGGTACGGTTTGGTACGGTACGGTGTGGTATCGTATGGCATGGTATGGCATTGTATGGTATGGCATTGTATGGTATGGTATGGTTTGGTACGGTTTGGTACAGTCCAGTGTGGTATGGTATGGTATGGTATGGTATGGTATGGTATGGTATGGTATGGTATGGTATGGTATGGTATGGTATGGTACGGTTTGGTACAGTCCGGTGTGGTATGGTATGGTATGGTACGGTACGGTACGGTACGGTATGGTGTGGTGTGGTATGGTATGGTATGGTACGGTACGGTATGGTATGGTATGGTATGGTGTGGTGTGGTGTGGTATGGTATGGTATGGTATGGTATGGTACGGTACGGTTTGGTACAGTCCGGTGTGGTATGGTATGGTATGGTATGGTATGGTATGGTACGGTACGGTACGGTATGGTATGGTACGTTTTCAGCGTCCACCAACACAGAATGGCAAATGTTTCTTCAGGACGCAGGACCTTCGAGCTAAAAATTCCTCTCCGAAGGCCAGCGTTAAGGGGACAGGCAGCCTACAACTGAAGTTCAAGCATGCCAAGTTGGTGAATCAAACCGCGGCCATTCGTATCTTAGTCCAGAATGGCAGCAAAAGAGGTAACAGCTAGCATGTGAGACTACAGTACATGTACCTGTCATACATGTTATCATAAAACCATTCAGCTTGTGGGAATCAGTAATGCGGGTGACTGGAAAGCACTATTGCCGCGTCCTCTTTTTTCCTGTCCCCTTTCCGCCGGATAAAGAAAACAACAACAACAACAACCACAACCAAAAAACACCCCAAACAAACAACAACAACCAAAAAAAAAACACCCAACAATAACCCCGTCCCAATTGCACCCCCCAAAAAAAAAAAAAAAATAAGTAAAACAAAAACAATGCTATGCGCAAAATTACAAAAAGGCAACTTATTCATATGCCAGCGGTGTTGGCTACCTCAGCAAGACTTACTCTGATCACTGAAGTAATCACGGCACTCCCGATCTATCAAATAACATTACTAAGTGAGATACAGTGGAAGAAAAGAAATGAGGATTTTTTGCTTTCTTTCGGTTTACCGCCCGTTTTTCTCAGATTAACCGTGTTCGGTTTAAGCGGACCTCACCGTACATTATGGTACACGTATTTGTGACAATGCAATACATACCAACACCACCCCTCCTCCCCTCTCGCCCTCTCCCCTCCCTCACCCCCTCCCGCCCTC
>NW_004797289.1:2298381-2299694 GCF_000002075.1 Aplysia californica | reverse complement strand
CCGCTCCCCCAAGAAAAAAGGTTCTTAAAGGTTCTTGACTCCCCAAATGGACCTACCAGGTTGTAAGACTTCCGTAGGTTGTCCTCCCGATAAAAAGTGGAAGACAAGAAATGAGAATTTTGTTTTCTTTCGGTTTACAGCTTTTTCGGATTAACCGTGTTCGCTTTGAGTAGACCCCACCGTACACTATGGTACACGTATTTGTGACAATGCAATACTTAGGCTACCAACTTCACCCCTTCCCCTTCCCGCCTCTCCTCTCCCACACCCCTCCCACCCTCTCCTCCCCTTCCCCTCGAGATCCCGCCCTCTCCCTCACCCCCCCCCCCCCTGTCCCCGAAGAAAAAAAGGTTCTTTTCTCCCCAAATGGACCTACCAGGTCGTATGACTTCCGTAGGTTGTCCTCCCATCGTTGATAACTCATCGCGGAGAAACAAGGACACTGTTTTCATAAAGCACGGACCGTCGACCAGAACAGTTGTTATTATGACCCTTATGATACACAATGATACACACTTAATTATAAATCTTATAAAACGTACTTTCATTCACGTTAAGAAATTCGCCAACACGATCGGAGCTTACAAAATAAGTCCTCACTTTACAGTTCAGACAACCCTATCAAGTTATGCCCTTTATCTTTCTTCGCTGTTATAAATTCGCCAACATGATGGGAGTTTACACATTAAAAGTAAAGTCCCGCTTTGCAGTTCAGACAACTCTTACAAGTTAAATGCTCACTTCGCAGTTCAGACAACCCTTACAAGTTAAGTCCTCACTTTACAGTCCAAGCAGTCCTTATAAGATTAGCGACTTTTTGCGAATATTGAGAAAACACTATAGGAAAACACTTTCAAGTTCGGTTCAAATACAATTAATACACACACAGAATAGATCTCAGTTGGAGAAGCAACACGAAGCAGGCGTTATCCCAAATCAAGGGCAAAGAAAAAACAACCCCAACAACAATGGAGACTTCACCCGTATACCGAGTCGATGGTGGAAAAAGCGCTAGATCTAGCAAACTGGGTTTCTTATCAGCCGCAAAGCACAGAACGATCGTATCTCGAGTACAAGAAAGGAAATAGCTAGAGCTGGTTCTTCCTGCTTCCCTGTCGCCAGCGACAAACCATGCGGAGGGAAGCAAATACCATTTAGATTAATTTTGACCGCTAGAGAAATGTAAGGTTTCCTGCCTGCTGGAGACGTGAACAGAAACAACGCGGAAGTGAGGGCATGCCCCCTCCTCTGCCATACGATACCACCCCCAACCCCTCCCTCCCTCCCTCCCTCCCTTTTTCACACACACACAC
>NW_004797289.1:2295667-2298281 GCF_000002075.1 Aplysia californica | reverse complement strand
ACACACACACACACACACACACACACATACACACACGCACGCACACACACACACACACACTTCGGGGCGTCTAGTGCCGGACAAAAAGCAACAATAGTAAACTACAGGGACGTCATTTTGCTGTTTCGTAAGATAACACGTTGAGCTGCTTAAGAGGGCAATGTTGATACAAGGTCTTCCGTGTTCCCTCACACCCACAGTCACTGGTGCTCCGAGAACTAGATCTAGATCTAGAAGGACTTGGCTATGCGTGCGCTTTTTTCTCAGTTCCGGCAGTTGGCACTTTATGGGGCCAAAGACAAACAAGAGTAGATCGGTGAACCTTCCATATCCAATTCCTGTTTACTCCCCCCTACCCCCCTCCTCCCTTTCGCCTCTTCTTGGTCTTTCTCACACCCACCCCACCCACCCTCTCCTGTTGAAAAAGAAAAAAAAACACCCCCACACCATCCTGGGTCCTGCTGAAATATACGGTCCAAGTGACCGAAGTACAAGCACTAATCCCCGAGGCCAACATTCGTGGAATTAAGTTCTTTCTTTCACATGTCTCCACCCACTTGCTTGGTCTATCGGAGACAGACGTTCAGAATGAAGGTTATGTCAATAAAATACCCTCAAACACACATGGTACACGCACAAGAGCACACACACAGTCACACACATACATATGGACACACCCACACACGCACAAACACACATACACACACATGAGCACACACACACACACACGCACAAATATACAGACGGACACACAAACACACACGCACCCAGCCACACTCACATAGACACACATACGTACACACAGATTTCACTCAATGACTCTCTCTCTCTCTCTCTCTCTCTCTCTCTCTCTCTCTCACACACACACACACACACACACACACACACACACACACACACACAAATCCACACCCTCATAAGACACCCCCCCACACACACACACAAACGAGCCCAAACGCACACCAATAAACGCACATACATAAGTATGCACATACGAACACACATACTGGTACACACATAATATAGGCGATAATTCCACTCAATGAAACAGGACACTTGAGCACTTGGGCCGCGTTAACTAAGCTGCTGTAATCTACGACAAGTCAGCGCAACAACGGCCATATTTCGCCAGGAACAGCACAAGATAACAGTACTGTAATGCATGTAGGCCTACTGCCTGAAATTGAAAGAGTAGTAAATACTGTTGTATTTACTGTCCAAGACGACCACCCATTGTCGAGGAAACTGCAGGTGTTTTTTTTCTCTTACAGTGTCATTATATTCATTTAAAAAACCCAACAACAACCAAACAATAATACAACAAAATAGCAACAACAACAACAACAACAACAACAACAACAACAACAACAACAACAAAACCACAGGGAAGGAGGTAGGGGGTGGTCGATTGTACAACAAGACCACCATCAATAAAGACACAAACAAAAGACACTCTCACTTTTCATAAAACAACAGCAACAACAACAGGAGCAACAGGAATAACAACAACAGCAGCAGCAGCAGCAGCAACAACAACAGCAACAACGATCGCAACAACAACAAAAACAATACGTATATGAGTGCATGTGTTTAGACAACTCGTCAGATCCAATGAGTCCATTGTGCAGCGAGGAGCCCAGGGATTTGGAGCACAAGCTGCAGAGATGTCCCGCTACGGAGACCCGGCGGTGGGATCTCTTTGGGAATAATTCCGGGAGGTTAGACTGCCTCACACACTACCCAAAGAGAGGTCCCGGCGAAGAGCACGTTCTTTGGGGCTCCAAACAATTTTCGGAAGGATAGGCTCCCGGATCCCACACACACAACAGCATCAACAACAATCGCAGCAACAACAACAATAAAGGCTTAGATGACAACGATGACATTCACCTGCTTTAGTACTTGTATCACTACAGTTTCTTTTTTTTATAGTTTATCTCAGTTATAATACATCTTATATACAAAAGGAAGAATTGCAATGGCTAGAGAGAGTTTCAAATAGATGAACCAAATCTTGAAAAATAAAAATATCTCAATGACCACCAAAATGAAGGTTATGAAAGGCTAAGTGTGATCAACCTTTCTATACACGGCTGTGAATGCTGGACAATAACCGAAGAAGGTGAAAATAAAATGCAAGCTACAGAAATGTGGTTTCTTTGAAGACTGTCGAGAATTTCAAGGAAAAGAAATCATAGGGTGCAGTACATGAAGACGTCTACGTGGGCCGATCGCTGATAAAAACAATCAGGATAAAACAGTTTCTGGGACACTTGAATAGACACGAAGGCTTTAAACATCAAGCTCTCACTGACAAAATAGAAGGCAAACGAGGCTGGGTATACCCAGAGCAACCTAATTGGACAGCCAAAATAGATGGGTGACAGGGAAAGATCAGTATAATGTAGCTTCTTTTAGAGCATTCGAGCAAAGGAAAGAAAGGAGAACCATGATCGCCGATGTCAGTCTCAGATCTGGCTCTTGATGATGACATTGTAGTTCTGATGAGCGAGATAATAACCTTTATCAACCATTAACAGGCAGCTATAAGGGTACACGCTCAATCAAGCAGCCAAATCTGGATACAGTTTGTAACAGAACTTGACCTCACCCC
>NW_004797289.1:2292661-2294047 GCF_000002075.1 Aplysia californica | reverse complement strand
CTCTCTCTCTCTCTCTCTCTCTGTCTCTCTCAATCTATCCATCTCTCGCTCTCTACTCTCTCTGCCTCTCTCTCTCTCTCCCTCTCTCCCCCTCTCTCTCTCTCTGCCCCTCTCTCTCTCTCTCTCTCTCTCTCTCTGCCTCTCTCTATCTTTCCCTGACTTTCCTATCTGTTTCTTTCATTTTGTGCATGTGCGTGGAGCACGCACAAGTACTTGAGTGGGTTTTTTGGGGTTTTTTTAAAGTAGAGGGTTTTACGGCGCTCGCAACTGCATAAGGTCACATGAGCCTCTCTCGCTCTCTGCCTCTGACTCTTTTTGTGTGTCTGCCTTTCTCTCTTCTTCATCCCTGTCTCTTTCTGTGTGTCTGTCTTTCTCTCTCGCTCTCTGCCTCTGTCTCTCTCCGTCTCTCTCTCTCTCTCTGTCTCTCTCTCTCTGTGTCTCTCTCTCTCTATCTCTCGTTCTCTACCCTCTCCGCCTCTCTCTCTCTCTCTCTCTCTCTCTCTCTCTCTTTCTCTCTCTCTCTTTCTCTCTGCCTCTCTTTATCTTTCCCTGACTTTCCTGTTTCTTTCATTTTGTGCATGTGGAGCACGCACAAGTACTTGAGTGTGTATATGTTTGTACGTGTGTGTGTGTGTGTGTGTGTGTGTGTATGTTTGTACGTGTGTGTGTGTGTATGTGTGTGTGTGTGTGCGTGTGTTTGTGTGCGCGCGCGCACACGCGAGATAGAGAAAGAAAGAGCGAGAGAGACAGAGAGACAGAGACAAGAGGCAGAGACACAGAGAGAAAGAGAGACAGACAGAGAGAAGGGGAGAAGGGGAGAGGGATGGGTAAAAATAATAATAATAAATAGCATTTATACTGCGCATTTCCATTTCCTAAAAGATGCTCAATGCGCATTACAATGAAAAAGACATCACATCTTAAAAATTAATCGACAAGTGTGTACGTAAAACAAAGAATTAAACATATAATATAAATGCATATGTGTAACATTTTATACGAGAAAAACAGTCTCGCAGTGAGGTTGAAAATGTGTTCACTAAAAATATACAATGCAATAAAAATTTACGAACGGTCAAAATAAAATTGAAACGTGAGTAACTAAACTAGTCAACAAAAGTTAAGAACGTACTGTAAAAAGAGTGATATATTTGTATGCATTCTTTCGAGGTTTTTTCTTTTACTCGAAAAACTAGATATTGGTGAGATGTTACTCTATGACTAATGGGATTGTACACACCAGGGTTTGAAGTGCACGTGACTCCTGTGCGATGAGCTGGGGAGGGGGCAAAAAGGTCCAATGTTTTCCAATTATCGATTTTTATTCTCTAGCTCTTACAGTCAATAAAAATTATGAACGTTCAAAAATCAGTTTCCAATTGCAAG
>NW_004797289.1:2289195-2290724 GCF_000002075.1 Aplysia californica | reverse complement strand
CCCCCCCGGTCAATCCGGAGGTAGATCTAACTAATGCTCCAATAAACATACACGAACTTTCATCAATGTGAGTCCTCACTTCCAACAACCAAGCCAGCGTCAGAGTTGTGACACGTAGTATCTTCGCCGTAGAACTTACAGGACGGAGTTCGTTTCCGGAGTGGAGAAGCGTTTCTGTTAAATCGAGTAGCCCCGTTTGTTTTCTGGGATGCTGCATCCCACACAGCCGGAATTAGCCCTGATAATAAGGGTCGAAGTAGCCAGCTGCTTCAATTATCTAAACTATGCTGATGATGACGTCAAATCATTAAAAATCATAAATCATATAATATTAACAATCAATACTTATACTATTTCTTTAATTTCTTCATTTCTTTTGCTGGCCAAACATTATCACACGTGCCGCGTTAAAGCTATCAGAAGAAAACGCAATTATCACTGTTACAGAAACCAAATAATCACAGCAGTTTAGCAGCTTATGTTTGTTTGAGTACGGTACAAATAAGAACAGTAATAAAATAACGGCTATTTAGTACAAGGAAAAAGCAAGACCGATAGACAGGAACAATAATTGAGGGAGAGTAAATAATATGTTAGATCTACCTTCTATCGCTATCTCAGAATTACATATTTTTATCTGACATTTTTGGCCGTTTTTTTAAGTTACCAAGACCACGAGGTCAGACAGGGAATAGTGTATCTGCTCTGTCAAAATTATAAGAATATTCGGAGTAGTTATCAAAATATTTTTAAAAATTCCATTCGAAAAAGCTTGACATATCGAGAAACTCTAAAAATTTGGAGTCAAATTTCTCAGAACTAGGTATTGAGCAGATAGATCTAGAGATTTGTAGTACTCGTACTGGGGTAGCGCGATGGCGCCCCCGTACCACCGGACCAGTTTGTTTAATCTCGTCACCAAATGCCCATTTCGCTGACAAAACGTTATAGGCTACGAGAATGTCAAACCGGTACAGAAAATGGGCCAATGAGTCACTGTAAACCGGTAAGCTAGAGCTCTCGACCAGCTATCATTTTTATGTCCCCCTATCGATGAGCACAAAAACCACAAGCACAGTCAATCGCTGTTTATTTATCATGATAGTCAATTTATTGTTGTTGTTCTTTGTGGGTTTTTTTTTTAATGTTCATTTTAAATTGGTAAGGCTATAGTTTTGTAACATAAAACTTTGAATGTCAAAAAGTGTCCAATCACTTGCATTGTTCTTCCTTGTCATAAACCCAAGGACCTACAAAATGACTTGCAGAAAGAGAAAACGTACGATTTTTCTTAGCTGGGCAAATGATCTGAACTCCACTCTGTCAAGATAGGAAGCGGAACAATCTAACAATCTAAGCTAGCTTCATCCCCCTCCCCCCCCCTAATTTTCTTCTCACTCGCTTTTCGCCCCGCCGACATGCACCCCTTTCACATCCCCCCTCTCTCCTACTATCTCTTTCTTACCTCACTACCCTCTTCTCTCTCTCTCTCTCTCTCTCTCTCTCTCTCTCTCTCTCTCTCTCTCTCT
>NW_004797289.1:2284241-2288508 GCF_000002075.1 Aplysia californica | reverse complement strand
AGAGAGAGAGAGAGAGAGAGAGAGAGGGAGAGAGAAAAGAGTTTTCAAAAAAGGAGAAGCGAAACAACAAAACAAATAAAACAGACTGATATCGGACTGATATCAGTTCGTCTAGCACAATGAGCTTGAATGATAACCACAGCTGTAGTAATATCAGTGGGAGAGTGAATCAAAGAAATAAAACAAAACCAATAATTGTTTCTAATGAATCATCAGTCTACAATAACGTTGAAAGTATTTTTAAAAAATCATATCCTGATACATGTACCAGCGAGTCGGTATCAGCGATGGTAAATTATACCGAAGCTTAAACGTAGAGACTGATTTAGACCGTTCATTCTCTGCACCGCACCGGTGTGTTTAGATCTAATTTCAAGAGCGTAAGGGAAAAGCGAAATGAAAACAAAATAAGAAGTTATATAATATAGTGCTTCAAATGCCAGGATGTGAAAAATTCATAACCAGAACCATCAAAAAACGACAATTGAGATTCTTTGGCCATGTGAATAGATCAAATGGACTAGAGAAACTGCTGCTGTGTACGACAGATAAAGAAACGACAGACGTAAAAGCAGGAACTCCTAGTTGTGCGCGCTCCATCCGCCCACAAAAACAAAGGTATAGCCCCCGTGTAGCGCTGATTCAACGCTTGAGCTAACACACAAACAAACTTTGAATATACTATGTCTGAATTCATTTTAACCTCAAGGTAAGTTCAAGAGAGCTATGTGCCCGATAACACGAGATTCTTGAGCTCGTTTTTCCTATGGCATTATTATAATTAGTAGATTTCTTCAGCACCCACTCCTCAGTTGTTAAGCTCCATGCACTTTCAAAAGACGCTTTAGGCCACATTCAGCCAGGTAGTAACAAACATGGTGAAAAATAAACACTAAAGAAAAGTATTTGCAAAAGCAAAACAAACCATGACATACGCAAACCGCCCGCTGATCCCTAAAGATGCCAAACACCAAAACAGACTGCTCTGATTTTTCGAATGACGGGATAAGGTATTTGTGAAGCGTGCTGACAAAATGAGTTACTTCTCGGATTCGAGCACTGTAAAAATAGATACATCACGCTTATAGGTGAAGTTTTTACAATTTATATGTATGAAATAATGAAAGGCATGTTATAGTCAAAGTATATGGCAACAATAGAAAATCTGCAAATTTGACCCTAGTGTCGATTTTTGGCAAATATCTCCATTTATGGATTGTGAGAAGTAACTCATTTTGTCAGCACGCCTCACATTTGGTATGACTCAGAAGAGCACGGACGAAAATAATCCTAGATCGTGTGAAAAATTAAAAAAAACAATTAACAACAACGCCAGAAGCGGATAAACAGACAAACGGGCAAAAAAATGCATGTCGACCTGTCAACATGACATGCATACGCTCCCTTAGACATCCGGGTCACACAGACAGAACATGAACAACATTTAATTTTAAACAAAAAACCCACCCCAAAACAGAAACAAATAGTCATATTCTGTCATCTACATTAGGTCTCGGTAAGGGGAAGAAGATTAACGTTCATTTATTCGTTCCTGTGGCTGAACTGGCTCCAAGTGATTGTAGTGATATCACCATTCACCATAACGTACAGAGGCACAAATGATCAATGTTTTGTTTGTTTGTTTAGTATAGGGTTTTACGGCGCTCGCAACTGCATAAGATCATATGAGCGCGCGGGACACACCTAATACTTTTTCGTTGGTAGGAAATTTTGAATTTTGCCCGGGTGGCGGCCGAAGCCTACTCTTATCGATTTTAGACCACCAAGGGACCTTTTACGTGCGCAACTTGCACACGGGCCCTCCGAGATTTTCCGCCCTTGTCCGAGAAGGCTAGGTGTAGATCTTTCCTACCAGAAGATCAGGGGTGTGGTAGAAAGACAGCTGTAAGAAGGAGTCAAGGAGTAACAGTAGAAAGGCTGCAGAAAGAGTCAGGAGCCCAGAGGAGGGGGCAAGGGAGGTGAGGGGTGGGGGCAGAAAGAGGAGACGAAAGCAGACGACAGAATATTGCTAGAAAGTAGGAAAGGAGACAATTTTAGAGAAGAAAATATTTCGGTCGCTACCCGGATTCGAACCCGGGACCTTTGAATGAGAGGCCAACACCTTAACCTCTAGGCCACGAGAGCCCCCGATCAATGTTTGAAATATTGGGAGCAATTTTCTTTTCTATTTAAACACCCCACAAAATACAAATACGGCAAACAAGAAAACTGACCAGGTAGTTCACACTGGGGAAAATAACTCGCCCAATAACCCATCCATCCGTCTTTTCATATTCATTAATCCGTCCGTTCGTCCATCCTTGTCCATTAAAAAAAAATACAAGATAGAATTCTTTGAAAACCAATAAGCATATCATATTCGGGGTAAGAATCATAAGTAAAAGAATGATGCATCGCGATAAAGCTCCAACGGGCAAGGATGGACTCGACCGCATACGTAATTCTGCACCACACGTGGTGTTATTCCATTGGATGTTATCTGGGAACTATTGAGTATCATGTGAGAAAAATATGCAGGTGTTTTATTATCCACTTCTCAATTTCTCGGAAATCACGTTTTCTCAGAGCAGTTTGCTGTTTTCAAAGACGCATGGAGCGGTCACAGTAACCGAAGTGACAACGGACTGACAACCTCGCACTGCGTCAGGCAGGTCCGTACATGACAAGGATGTAGCATGGTCCAACAATCATTTGTAATGTTAATTTGTCTGACCGTCTAGTGTTGTTGGTTGTTTTTTTTTTAAAACTTTACTTTGCACCATTGGACGGTCAAGACGACTTGCCATCTAGATCTAGTTCCTTATTCTTCATAAACACCTTATAAGTCCATTTTAAAACACATTTCTGTGTGGATATTTATTGAACAACATTAATTTAAAGCATACACGCGCACCGCGCACACGACGCACGCATGCACACGCACAAACACACATGCGCGCGTGCGCGCGCACACACACACACACACACTTACACAAAAAACAGTACATTTTTTAAGCTTCCAAGGACACTCAAGCGTCGAAAGTCACCACACTTTGGCGGACATTTTCTCGCTAATTTTACTTTCCACACCAGGTGACCTCCACTTCTTTCAATCGCAAATATCTCGACTTTTATTCAATATAAACGGGTAATTTCTTTCTTTTTTCAGAATGAAAAAAGTTCAAGATTAATTGAAAATAAATAAATCCATATGCCCCAAAATTGCTGAGTACTTGATTCCACCGTGTCGTAACACAAATAATAATGCTGGTCAGCAAACTGATAAAGAAAACCCCCGTGGGTGGTTGGCGGGTGCTCAGGTGTGGTTTGCTTCTTCTTTCCTATCAAACATCTATCGTCTTTCTCTCCCCTTTTTCTTTTTTATGTTTGTTATTCGCTTGTAACACATCTAATCTTCTAGCGCTCATATGACCTTATGCAGTTGCGAGTGCCGTAAAACCTTCACTAAAACTAAAAGAAAACCCCCAACCCCCCTCCGCCCCTTGTTTCACACACAACATGCGATTCCTTTTTTAAGTCGTCCGAAAGAGTCAGTCCACGAGATAAAATATCATCATCATCATCATCATCATCATCATCATCATAGTAGAGGGTTTTACGGCGCTCGCAACTGCATAAGGTCATTGAGCGCCAATGGGTGGATGTCAACAGAGAGGTCTTTACAGGGAATCATACTTATTCTGCTCACCTCTCTAGCTTCAAAGCACAAGGTCTGCTTCTACTATCAAGGCAGCCCAAAAATAGCAGGTCACAAGAGAGTGACAAACATACAAAAGAAGTAGAGGAAAATGACAATAGTGAGGATTAGGAAAAGATAAAATATCGGTGCAAGGGAAACAATTCACACTTGTACATGGACTTGTCTGTCTTACTTCCCCTTATCCAATCTTTCAGTTCAGTTCAGCTGGGTATCAGTTTTAAAGCGCTCGCAACTGTATAAAATCCAATTATTTTTCTGAGATTTCGTTAGTTCTGATTAGTACAATGCCACCCCTCCCCCTTAAAAAACCCCCAGGACAAAAACAAAACAAAACGACAACAACCAAAACACACAAACAACCCCAACTAAAATCTCTCTCTCTCTCTCTCCCTCCCTCTCTCTCTCTCTCTCTCTCTCTCTCTCTCTCTCTATCTCTCTCTCTCTCTCTCTCTCTCTCTCTCACTATATCTCTCTCTCTCTCACTATATCTCTCTCTCTCACTATAAATATATATCTCTCTCTCATATCGTATATCTTCTCTTTCTT
>NW_004797289.1:2275705-2283713 GCF_000002075.1 Aplysia californica | reverse complement strand
CACACACACACACACACACACACACACACACACACACACACATAAGGGAGGAAATGGGAAGTGGTCGTTTGTATCGGTGTTCTTCTTACACAGGTCGTGGCTTTGGAACAGGTTCAACTGTATTTCATTATCACCTTTTTTTTTATAGTAGAGGGTTTTACGGCGCTCGCAACTGCATAAGGTCATATGAGCGCCAAGGGGTGGGTGTCAACAGAGAAGTCTTTACAGGGAATCAGACTTAGGCTGCTCACCTCTCTAGCTTCAACAGCACAAAGTCTGCTTCGACTATCACTATCAAGGCACCCCAAAATAGCAGGTCACAAGGGAATGACAAACATACAAAAGAAGTAGAGGAAAATGACAAAAAGGATCAGGAAAGAGAAAGCAGAAGTTCCCTGTTGTAGATCAGGCACAGTTATGAGCGTGACATGAATCAGCCCATTTACAATTCTACTATGCTTGAACGAGATATGTCCCCCCTTTGGGAATGGCCTAAAGACACTTCAGTCAGTGGCACTGCCCCGGGGGTTCATTATCACCGTGCAAACAGTGAACAACCACAAACAAAAAGTAAAGTAAAACGGATACAACACATGGATTGGCTGCATAATGTTTCAGTATAAAATAGAGAGGAGAAAACCAAACAAAAATCCCACAATCATGAGTCCGTTGTATAGGAAACAGATTAAAAACTGGACAGGGAGATGCCATGAACTTTATCTCTTACTGTAACTTCTCGCCAAACATTTTGTTCCATACCATCTTTACAAAGCCAAAATATTTGTTACGGTCTACATAATTATTGAGCGACACTACAACCAATTATGTAACTGAATTACTTGCAAAACCACTACGGCACTATGGTTTTGAGGCAAATGTGTTATAGAACCATTCCGCTGTTGCAGCTGTTGTTGTTGTTGTTGTTGTCGTTGTTGTTGTTGTTGTTGTCTTTGTTGTTGTTGCTGTTTTCGTTGTTGCAATTGTTATTTTTGCTGGTTTGTGAAGTTGAGATAATATAGTATACTAACTTTCAGCGGTGTAGTTGCTTAATAATGACTCAGGGTTAAACAAAGTATACTTAGAATCTAGTCATTAAGTGTGAAATGAGGACAATAACCTTAAGGTGGTCGGGGATGGGGTGGGGATAAATAATATACTATTCTCAAAGCCATAATATTTATACATGTAAAGCATTCATATGCACACAATATATCTCTGATCAGATACACGTGTGCAATATTTTATTTGGGTCAGTCGTCTCTCTTTTCTTTCTTTCTTTCTCGTCTTCTTTACCCATATCACAGAACCCCGTGTCTCATCTTCTAAAGGGAATATGAGCGTTGAGTGAATGACTGAGAGAGGGATAGAGAGTTCTAGTTTTAGTAAGAGCTTTACGGCTCTTGCAACACAATAAGGTCATATATAAGTGCCGAAGATTAGAGGTGTTACAAGAGAGTAACAAACACAAAAAAGAAGGAGGAGAGATAAGGACGACAGATGTTTGATAGGAAAGGAGCAGACCACACCAGAGCAGAGCACCCGCCAACCACCCACAGACTGCAACACTCACACAGAGAGAGAGAGAGAGAGAGAGAGAGAGAGAGAGAGAGAGAGAGACAGACAGACAGACAGACAGACAGACAGACAGACAGACAGACAGTGCGCCAAATTACCAAACTGAATGCAAAGAAAAACAAATAACATACAATAAAAATTCGACCAAATAAACAACCCCTCCCCCCCCAAAAAAGAAAAAAACAGAGAGAAAAAAGCACAGCAAGAAGGAACTTACCGGGACTCCCTGCACCTGATACTTTGGGTCTTTGGCAAGGTTTAAATCCGCCATTTTCCTCTTTTTTTTTTACAACCTCAAATGTAGGAGTGAGTTGGATTATATAACATGAGCCCTACGTTGTGGAGAGTATTTTTGTTCAGCCTCCAAGTTGAGAACAAGCAATGAACCCAATGCAAACACAACAGGTGTGTATACGCTAATATCAGTAGACACTTTACGAACTGAACAACAAAGAACATTTCACGAACTGTACAAACCTACGAGCTTATATCATTTAACACTTTGCCAACTGAATAAACTTTACATGTACTATCTTATATCACTGAACGTTTAACGAACCGAAAAAACCCCCTAGTTTATATCATTACACACTTTACGAACTGAACAAACCTTATACTTATACTAGCTTAAAACATTGAACACTTTAAGAACTGAACAAACCTACTAGCTTATAGCATTGAACACTTCACGAACAGAACAAATTGTATACCAGTTTATATCATTGAACACTTTACGAACTGAACAAACCGTATACCAGCTTATATCACTGAATGTTTTAGGCTACGGCCCGAACAAACCTATTTTATATCACTGAACACTTTACGAACTGTACACATTTCGAGCGTTTGTCAGGGAACGTTTCAGGAATGGAACAAACGCACAAGGTTATATCACTGAGCACTTCACAAACTGAACAAACCTTATAATTGGGAACAAACGCACAAGGCTATACCATTGAGCACTTCACAAACTAAACAAAACTTATAATTGCGAACAAACGTAGGCCTACAAGGTTATATCATTGAGAAACTTCATAAACTAAACAAAACTTACAATTGCGAACAAACGAACAGGGTTATATCATTGGGCACTTCACAAACTAAACAAACCGTATAATTGAGAACAAACGTACAAGGTTATATCATTGAGCACTTCAAGAGCTGAACAAACCTACTAGCGTATATTACTAAATACTCCACGAACCGAAAACCCCCCCTACAACAAACTTATACAAGCGCATTTATCACGGAACACTCCAAGAAACGAAAAAACAACAACCCCCTAATAAATTTTATTATTGAACACTCCAGGAACTGATCAGACGTGCTCGCTTATATCAATGCTTCACTGAACCAGACTGTTTCCCAATTCACACCAAGACCATGTGAGGGCTTTTTTTTCTCCCTCAATTCTTCTGGAGGGAAACTTTTGAATGAAGTCCTATGAACCATTCTAAACACCGCTAGAACTACAGAAGGTTTTAAATAGATAAGTACGGTAGTCTCGACCTGAATATTCATAAGCAATTCTTATAATTCCCATTAAAGTACACCCCGTGCGGTCTCAATGCTGGTTAAAAAATAAATAGATAATTAAATAAATAGATAGATGAATGAATGAATGAATGAAATATACGTGATCTTTTAACGGTCTTTTTCTTCATCCTCTTAATTTACATAAACGCATGCCCACGAAATTTCTGATGTCGTGTTGTAGGAGAGAACTACTAGATACGGTATATCAACATTATGAACACACAACCTTTTTCTCTTATTTTGTCACCCGAGGTAATTGATGTCAAAAGTACGGTACATGTACCACGTGTACGTGAATATTAAAGGCAGGGGCGTAGTGTTTGAGAAAAGAAATCGATCGCTCAAAATAACTTAACTTCAGAGAGCGATTTCGATAAAATACAGCTTGAAATGTGGTGTTATGATACCAGGCATTATTACCAATATTACATTTACAATGTAGCGTTAGAATTTAGAGACATGAAAAAATATACGCCCGAATTTGAACTGGTGTAGGCTATACTATACTTGCTGTTCATTACGATCGCTTGTCAGGGTTACCTATACAAAATTCCTCTGGTCACAGTTGCTGCAGCAAAAGCAGTCTTCAACAAGATCTGGGAAAGGAATACTCGGGGGGAAACAATCTAAATTGCATGCTAAAAAAATAATGGATAAAACAGTTATAGTTTGAGAAATGGGTTTTTTTTTTCAACAAGTGGAGTAATAGATAATTTTTATGAAAGAGTAAGACACGAGTCAAAAACTGCTTTCCAACGAAATAAAGCTGTCAACACCATTTGTGAGGCAGAGTGGTGGAATCAGGCTCTCGTCAAAATAATCAAAATGAAGAAACTTGCATTTTTCCGCAGGTTTGTGAATTTTTATCGAATTTTTGTTTTTTGGCTCAACACCTTTCATACCAATCAAAAAACTCATTTCTGTGTGAATTTTTCTGAAAAAACGTTGATTAAAGGCACAATAAATGTAAATTTTCAGTTACCACGGATTCTTAAGCTAAGGAAATAACTATTCGTTGCGGCCATTTTCTCTCTAATTTTACCTATAAAAACAGGTGACCCCTACCTCCTTCTTTCGCAAATATCTCGAATTGTATTCAATGGATATTTTTTTCATCCAAATAAAGACAAGTGAACAAGTTTTAAGATGATACCAATAACTCAACATGTCCAAAAATTGACGAGAGCCTGATCCCACCACGCTGCCTCACATTTAGTCTTTGTGAATAGCGCCATTTTGGCAGGGTGGAAAAAGAAAAAGAAAAAGAAACACCTATAAGCGACTATGAAAAGTAATTGTTATACAGGGTTTACAGGCCCCTATAGAAAGCGGAAATCTCATCAAAATCCCCCCATTAGCTTTGTTTTGCCGTGAGTTTAAATCGCCACAGGCATAAATGGGCCCCTGGCAGCCTGAGACATTGACATTAATCTGCCCCAGTTCCCCATATATTCATAGACATTAAGTATCCGACGTGCTTCAACCCCCATATCTGTGAGAACTCCAAGGGGGGAAAGTGGGGGGTATTGGCAGGGCTGAGGGCTGTATGAAAGGGCTCTCTCTCTCTCTCTCTCTCTCTCTCTCTCTCTCTCTCTCTCTCTCTCTCTTGAGAGAGAGAGGATTTACGACATAACCGGACTCCACGAGCACTATTTGAAGAAAAGGAAATAGGGAATTAGGGTCGGTGAGGGTGATTTCATCGGACGTTCGTCCGAAATTATGTCGTGACAGATTCTAAGCTTGTGTTGGAAACGACCGATTCGATTTTATATATTTCGAAATGAGAGATTCGAGATTTGAGACTTGAGAATGTGGAAGCGCGTGTTTTCTGTGCGTGTGTCCTGGGTTTTGATGTGTTTGTGTGTGTGTGTGTGTGTGTGTGTGTGTGTGTGTGTGTGTGAGAGTGTGTGTGTGTGTGTGTGTGTGTGTATGTATGTGTGTGTGTGTGTGTGTGTGTGTGTGTGTGTGTGTGTGTGTGTGTGTGTGTGTGTGTGAAAGAGAAAGACACACACAGAGAACAGATAGATAGATAGATAGATAGATAGATAGATAGATAGATAGATAGATAGATAGATAGATAGATAGATAGATAGATAGATAGATAGATAGATAGATAGATGGATAGACAGATAGATGGATATAAATGGAGATATAGAGAGGGACGAGAGAGAGAGAGAGAGAGAGAGAGAGAGAGAGAGAGAGATAGATAGATAGATAGATAGAGAGAGAGAGAGAGAGAGAGAGAGAGAGAGAGAGAGAGAGAGAGAGAGAGAGAGAGAGAGAAGTATGCTTGTCAGTGTTGTGAGCACGTACTCCCGAGCATGTGTGAGAGTGTGCGTGCGTCTACTATGGATCACACAATGTTCGTAGAAAAATATAGGCTACTTTAAGGGTACGTTTGCAAAATCATGTTTATTATTTTTAAAAACAACTTATATCCCCCTCCCCCTCGAAAAAAACCCAACAACCCAGAAAGAAAGGAAAGAAAAGACCCCCCCCCCCCCCCCAAGAGATAAAAAGAGACCCCCCCCCAAAAAAATTTTTTTTAAATATTAAAAAAAAACAACAAAACAACAACAACACCAAACAATAACAAAGGAACATTTATTATTTTCTTTGCCTAATATATTTATCTGATATAACGCACACCCCCCGTGAGAGAGAACCACGTTGGGTCTCTTTTTTTTCTCTCTTTGGCCGGGGTAAAAAAAGAGAAGAAGGGGGGGGGGACGTATATGTTTCTCCCCGCCAGTAAAATTTTTTTTTTCAAATTATTTTTCCCCAGATTTGGAAAAATCCCCTTTACCGGTCGTTCGCGTTCGGTTTTTTTTGGGGGGGGGGGGGGGGGGGGGGGGGCTGCACGAACCTCTTTGAGGCTGTCTTATCACCGGACAGTCGAGGCGTGACATTGTCAAGTGTGGGGAGTCAGTGTGTCATGACGTCACAGTTGGACAAATCACTACATTGTACATTCTTGTCTGTAACAAAAAACCCCCAACACCCCGGAGATAAGGTGTACACTAAGATCGGTTTGTGTAGACGTATTGATTTTTGTCCGATTGTTTGTCTTTAATTACTCGATCAGTGGACGTTCAACGTCTTTCTGGCGCGGCGTTAACTGCAGACACGAGCCACCCAGACGTTGAATGAAACCATTTTTAATGACATTTGATAGCCCAGAAGAACACCCGCTGAGAACACGAGTAGAGTAAGGAAGATCTCTGAGCTTCATTTGATCCTTATTAAAACGTAGCCCTGGGCATCGTATTAAAGGCTGTTGAATATGTACGAAAAATAATTATTATACTAATGTAACCATTAGTGTCATGAGCTTTTTTTTCCACAGCCCTGTCAATCTTAGTAAAGGTGCCTGATGAATACGATGGAAAACTAGATCTACGCAATATAGTGGCTTCTCGAATGTCAAAGACATTGTTAAAATGGTTCATTCGTTTGTAGAGATTAAAAAAAAACTCGGCCATATCTACTCTGCTGCACAAAGGACAATATTTTTAAGGAGTGACAAAACTCATACATGTACCACTATCAGCACCATCGATCAGAATAGAGAATTTATCTACCATCGGTCACTTTAAAAAAAATTCATTTCGAGTAAAGAAGGATCGACCTGTCCCCGCCCCCCCCCCCCCCCCCCCACCCCAACCTTCCCTTAAGAAAACTTTTAAAATGTGAAAATAGACAGCGATCCTGTACTCTTTAAAAAGAAGAAGAAAAAAAGACACCAGTTCAAAGTCTAGCGCAATGTTTTGGACATAAAAAAACGTCTTCCAAGGCGACGCCCCCGTCGTGCTGAAGTGAATCTGCCCAAATCTGCCCGTAAATGAACATAAGATTACATCGTTTCTGCTAAGTAAAGCATTTTCTCTGAGACTTATAATGAATAAAGAGTCACACAAACTGTCCCTTCCAGCTAGACACATAGGATTCGCTTCGAAACCACACAAACACATGTATCAGGAAATTAAACGCCTCCAGAAATCAAGTAAAGGAACACAAATACATGTATATCCGAGTTTCAACACTAGCACATGCTCCTAAACAATAGTTCGAGGACGGAAGCAGAGAAGGAGAGCAATCACAGTCCTGCCTTTACACCTGTTGGCTAGCCAAGAGCTGACGTCACACTGACCGCTCGAAAACACGCGTCTCTCGTCCTACTCAGCAGTAAAAAAATATATACATATGGGTGCTTCCACTATGATCTCAGAAAACCTGATAATTGTGATAATCCGCTATTGGTATGAGTATGAATATTGAAGCCGGGAGAGAGAGAGAGAGAGAGAGAGAGAGGTTAGGTAAGGTAGAAAAGGAGGAAAAAACCCCCATCGAAAACTTGATAAACACTTCATATTTCATTATTCGTTACTGTGGGAAAATCCAGACTTCGGCATGTTTGTCTGTTCCTGTAGGATACAAAATACGATCGCCCTACCCTAAGGCAAAACTGTGATGTATGGCCTTTTGTGTGTTAGAACGTACTTTATTATAGAAAAGAGAACATCAAACACAGGCCTGCATCATTATAAAAAGGCAGAGTGTATAAATAGACGCGCACTTACATCACAGTCAATGGAAAGCGCTTGAAAGTGTGTAGGAACACATTCCTTGCAACCTTGGGTATTCCAGAGAAATGTGCCCGAGTTGTTTTGTGAAAGATTACGGAGACCGGCATTGTGGAAGAAGACAAGCGAGGGGGCAATCGGAGCATAAGAAAACAAGAGAAGAACAAATCAGGGAGATGACCAGTCAACATATTGACAGATTTCTACGCGTGGAATCGCACTACTGTAGGGCCTCTTCCAGCAAAGAGTATCTCAACCCAGACCTCACATTGTCCAAAATGTACGACATGTCCGTGAAAAAAAATCCATTGAAT
>NW_004797289.1:2273294-2274622 GCF_000002075.1 Aplysia californica | reverse complement strand
CCCCCCTCTCTCTCTTCCTCCCCCCTCCCCTCTCTCGTGTTTCTAAGACCAAACAAAGGGGGTGGGGCGAGGTGAGGTAGAGAACGTGAGTTTCACCGCTACCACTAGATCTGTAGCGTGCCAAGAAATGCGATTTTCCCTAGTGCTCGTGACGAGAGAATGCTAACACTTTGATAATGAGGTAGTTTTAGTTTCAGTAAGAGTTTTACGGCACTTGCAACACAATAAGGTCATATAAGTGCCAATGATTAGAGGTGTTACAAGAGAGTAACAAACACAAAAAAAGAAGGAGGGGAGAAAGAGACGATATATTTTTTATAGGAATAAAGGAACAAACCACACCAGAGCACCCACCAGCCACCCACTGATAATGAGTGAGACCGCATGAACTACATCATTTTGTCATAATAAGAATTTTACGGTATTTGCACGGCATTTGCAACAGAAAAATGTCATATAAATGCCGAAGATTAAAAGATTTTAAAAGAAAGTAACAATTAGCACGAAAAAGAAGAAAGTTGGGAGATAAAGACGATAGATGCTCGATAAGGAAAAAAGGAGCAAACCACACCCCAGCACCCGCTAGCCTGTTGGGAAAAAATTACTAACCACCGAGATGATGACAAATTTGAACATCCAGTTTGAAGAAAATCGTGATTTTCTCTGAGCAAAAATAACGAGTCTTTCACGGCGACGCTGAAAAATCGGCACGTTAATCACAGACGGTTACAGACAGTTGATGTCTCAAAGATTTCATCATAATAGCTATAATTATTTACCAGCCATGTTGAAATTGTTGAGAAATCATTAATTGGTCACTTTTAAGGACAAACGGGCTAACCCAGATTTCGAGGGTATCCAGAAATCTTGACCTACACCAAAAATGGGCATTGCCCTACCTATAGAAAACGTCTGGTTTCATCGGCGTGTACATTTGTTTGGTTATAGACAAAACTTTCCTTGTCTTTTCATTTAATGAAACTGACAAAGGGGCAAAAACTTTACCTTCGATTTTCTGTAACAGCATTTTTCGGGATAGCCCACTTGTCCTTAAAAGCGGCCAATTGTGGCTGTAAATAATGATAAGTCATCTCCTCCATTCTGTAGTAAATGTGAGGTGTCCACATATACGTTGTCAGGCTCCGGGTCTGTCAAACAGCGGGGAGTCGATTAAGGTTCGATTCTCTGCCCAATTTCTAGATCTACATTTGTGGCAGTGCTTAAAAAGGATATATCAGAAATTTTTAAACAACCTAGAATCGCTGTCATCACGCACTCACACACACACACACACACACACACACACACACACACACACACACACACAC
>NW_004797289.1:2263043-2270824 GCF_000002075.1 Aplysia californica | reverse complement strand
AGGGGGGGGAGGGGGCGGGTTACTGACAGACAGACAGACAACAGAACCGAACGACACAGAAAATATATTTCCACACAGACAGACGAGAAAGTGACAATGAATGTAAATGATAATTAATTATTCGAGGTGATTTATGCTTAGGTTGAGTCTTGGGCAGGCTTGGTAGGCCTAATCAAAAGACTTGCTTCCCTCTGTTTATCGACTGCTCAGGGTTCAAGACTCAGCCATAACCCCATTTAAAAAGTGACGTATGACAGAGAGGTATACTGAAAAGTCAATATGCACGACACTCCCCACATTTTTCCTCTCACGGTGAATCGTTTTAGTACTTACTTTACTTTTTCATCCTGTTGCCATTAAACGTCGAGGGGAGATGCAGTTTTCTATGGTAGGTCACATTTCCTTATCCGTATCCGTATAGAGTGGAACTCGGATTCAACGAGGTCGCGCGTCGCCAGGCCTTTACCTAAAATCTCGTTGAATCCGAGTGTTTGTTATAGCAAACATGATGTTTTGTGTAGATAATTACAGGCACTGAGCAAGTAATGTATAAAGAGAAGTCAAAAATAGGGCCTGAAATGCCCGCATATTACGAGCTGTGTTAAAAAAAAAGACCGATTCGTTCAAATGCATTCCTGTGCAATCTCGATTGTTTATCACAAAGTTGTGTTGCTGTGTAGATCCTAGCATAACGGCAACTTTTGATTTCATAGACAAGCGCACAATTCATTACGAAGATCTACGTCAAGACTAGTTTATCATTGTAATAATGATCAGTTGCCGAGGGGAAAAAAAGACTGTGACGCGTTTGTATCTGCGATGTTCAACGCCCGGATCGCTAGTGCGCCCCCATCCCTCCCCGACACACACACACAGTCACACGTGTGCAGGCCGCCCATCCGACTCCGAAACACGCCAGAGTAGACACGTGCGCGAGCCAACAACGCATGTGTTGGTATGGAAAAAAAAGGCGGCTGATTGGTCGCATGCAATCGGCTAAGTGAATAATGGTTCACGATGCAGTTGCAATGGATGGTTTCCGGGAATAGATAAATTTCGTTCTGGGAGAAAAATGAGCGAAGCCACGTCTGCGGGGGCACATTACCCTGGAAGCGACCTCGTTGAATCCGAGCTCGCTGATTTAAGTGCTCGTTGAATCCGGGTTATTTTTTAAAATTGATTTTAAAGAAGAAAAAAAAACCGGGGAATCTATCTCATCTCGTTGAATCCGAGCCCGTTAAATCCGAGTTCCACTGTATATTTTTTTAAATATTAAAATGACAGATAATTTCAAGACTCTCATCCAATTAATTCTTTCTTTTTCTTAATGTAATGTTTGTTGTTGTTTTGTTGTTGTTGTTTTGTAAAGCCAATTGACACAATTTAGAGATTATGAGGTAGACCGACCCTGCCTGCCTTTCTGCCAGGGCCAACTTGGGGTGAGAGGGACACACTTAGCGTCCCAGCAAAAATGACCCAGACACTCGATAAAAATTCTCCGCACTCCGGAATCGAGTTTGGGTCTTCTGCGTGCGACATCAAAGTGCCTAACCCTAGGCGCTAAACTATTTCATTACTGTGGCTTTATAGCTACTGCAAAAGAGAAGGCGGACTCTCATTTTTGTTTCTTCTCAACAACAATTGTTGAGATTATTATTAATTGGAATTGGAATGTAGCCTGGAGAAACTGAAAGAACGAGGGGACACAACCAGAAAAAAATAAAACACGCAGAGTCTTTTCCTAGTTCTTTCCCTTATTCTTCCACGCGCCATTCGGGAGCAGGAGGCAGCCCTATCTTTCTGGAACTACTGGTTCTTTCTCTTTTCACCATCAACAAATTATTCCAAATCTACCCCAAGAACCATGATAAAACGACGAGGTGTCGGTCAAAGTCAAAGTGAACCGAATCACGGACCACCTTAACCTTTTCAAGAGGGTGTTATTCTTACAGAGTGCCTACCGTGTGTTACACGGGGCTTAGAGTTCAAGTTCTTATTTTGTATGAACCAAAAATCTTTCAAAATTTGTCGCCATTACAAGATGAATCTTTCGGTTGAAACATTACGTTTGTTACAGATACCTATCCCGTATTCCCGAGAAAATAATGCACTGGGCGATTTGGGAGATTCTGCTTGCTGGTACATTTAAACGGAAAAAGCAGATTTACAGGGGTGGACCGTTTTGTCATCGTTCCGTTGTGCAACAGCAATTCATGTTTAGAAAAAAAATGATCCGGCTGTATGCTCTAGTTATCAGTCAAATTTGGTGTTAATTGAGTTATAAACAAGAAAGTTATTAACATTTATTAGAACGATCTTTTATCCTGGTCAGCTGGTACAATGAAAAGAAGGAAAACATGAGGATGATATGTGTTTGATAGGAACGAAGGAGCAAACTACAAAAAAGTGCCTGCCAACCAACCACGTCAAAAAGTGGCTCGAATTTCATCAAAAGGATTAAAATTAGAAACACAGGGAGACGTGTGATTGTTAAAATCAGTAGCTTCATATCCAATACGTTCCACATCACTCATGGGGCAAGACAAGGTTGTCGCACACACACAGACAAACATACACACACAAACACACACACACATACAAACACACAAACTAACACGCGCAAACTAACACGCACGCACACACACATACACAAACACACACACACACACATCCATATATACATACGAACACACAAGACAGCCCGAACACGCACACACGCATACACACACAGACACACACGCACGCGCGCACACGCACGCACACACACACACACACGCACGCACGCACGCACGCACACATACATAGAATCCATCCATCCATCCATCCATCCACCCACCCACACGCACGCACGCACGCACGCACGCACACACACACACACACACATACATACATACATACATACATACATACATACATACATACATACATACATACACAATTTGCCTAGACAGATAGTCTAAATCGACGTCACTTTCCTGCAAAGACGCAATACACACTGATCTTGCTGGACTGTTGTTGTTGTTTTTTTATAGCAGAGGGTTTTACGGCGCTCGCAACTGCATAAGGTCATATGAGCGCCAAGGGGTGGGTGTCAACAGAGAAGTCCTTACAGGGAATCAGGCTTACTCTGCTCACCTCTCTAGCTTCAACAGCAAAAGGTCTGCTTCAACTATCAAGGCACCCCGCAAATAGCAGGTCACAAGAGAGTGCCAAACATACAAAAGAAGTAGAGGAAAATGACAACAGTAAGGATTAGGAAAGAAAAAGCAGCAGTTCCCTGTTGTAGAACAGGCACAGTTATGAGCGTGACATGAATCAGCCCATTTACAATCCTACTGTGCTTGAACGAGAAATGTCCCCCCTTTGGGAATGGCCTAAAGACACTACAGTCAGTGGCACTGCCCCGGGGGGAGCTGGATTGTTTGAGGAAAGATAAGTAGGCTTACATAGACACAATCATGGCCATTTAGCGCAGGGAAAACGTACGACAGACGGATAGACAGAAACAACGGAGGCAAAGAAAAGAAATAAGATCTACCACTGGCGCCTTCCCAGCTCCCAGCACACAGATCTGACTCTTGCGCCCCCCCCCTCCCCCCCCCCCACCCCCCTAAAAAAAAAAACAGAGAAACAAAGCGTTAAATCCTGATGTAAGCCACGATATTATTATGATTCTGTCAGCTTCTTATAATAGCCAGGACAAGGACGGAGTGCAGCGAGCATTAAAACAAAGCCGTCGATTAGAAACAGGACACCTCGTGACTTTTTACTTTTTGCTGTATCTTCATGGAATGTTAGGGGGCGGAGACAAACGAATAGATGTGGTGGGTGGTTGGCGGGTGCCTTCCCTTCTTTGTGTCTGTTACAGTCTATATTCCTGCATGAGCCATACAAAAAATATGTAGCTCAACCACTATACATTTTGACCTTTAATCTTTACAAGAGAATGCCAAACAATCTTGCAAAAGTATTAGATCTAGTTTGCCTTACAAAAACGCTGTTTGACTTAAAAATAGTTTTTAGAGGTTTGGTAAAAGTAGTGTGCCAAAAGATGAAAATCAAAATTTTAACAGAAATTTACTTTTACAACGGTTGGTAAGAACTTTTGGTTTCAAGACCGAAAGAAAATAAATCTGTTTAAAAACGTTGTGAAGATAGTTTTATCATAGTTAGAGACAGGAACTATTAGTAAGTTTACAGTATTTTGCAACATACAAAGACTTTGACTTCTGTCACGACGTACAAGGTGTGTCACGTGCAATGGGCTGTCCCCTTGGTTTTATGCACCCAGCACAATTTAGCAAAATTTAATCATTTTTTTGCATAATTTCTGATTATTTTCCTTTATCAGTCTTTGTTAAAATTAACAGAATCGCATAATGTCACATTTTTTGGCTCAATTTGCATAATTTCAGAATTGTTTTTTGCATAAAACCGCGGGGACAGATTGGGTGTATCTGACTATGATCTGAATGAGTGGAGACTTATCTTAAACAGTCCAAAAACAAGTCTGAAGTGTATGCGATACCATAACGGAAATTTATTTGCGTCCGTTTCTATTGGTTACTAGGTTCTGTTAAAAACGAAAACACGCACATAAAAATAGTGCTGGGTTGACTTGAATACAAGAACCACAGCTAAAAGATTTGAGTTGATCTGAAAATGGTCAACTTCTTACTTAACCAATAGGGTGACTCTACAAAATATCCATGATCTCTTTGTCTGTGGGATAGTCAAGGAAATACACAGGGAAAAAAATAATTGATTAATGAGGATAGCTCTAACAGCAGGAGAGAAGATCATCAATGAACCACTTTTGTCGAGGGGAAAATCTTCTATTCTCCCCTTCATATCAAATAAAACTTGATGAAGCAATTCGTGAAAGCCCTGACTTACAGGGGGTCTGTTTCAAGTATATATTATGTACATCTTTTCCTAATTTCAGTTGCCAGAAAATTAGGGCTGTGTTATTGGTGCCCCCCCCCCCCCCCCCCCCCCAATCAGAAAGCTGATAACAGACCCAATAAATGACACAATACAGAAATATGAGCTTGGGAACCGTTTGTGGCTTTCATGGAACTTTTTTTTGGCGACAGAAGAGTAGAAAATCCCAAGAATATGGTCAAAACTTTGATATAAAACATCCAACTCTCGGGCTGCAACACGAGCAACAAGGTTCATTTTTAAAATTAGCCATTTAGATGTTGTGCCTCAAAACATAAGTGATATTATTATTAATGATGAACAAGGTAAAATATTGTAATAAAGACTCTACGATGATGGAGGAGAGGTATCAAGACCGATGGGACACCAACGCAATGGTAGATTACTGTTGAAGTATTCAAAGAGACTGTCCAGACACAACGCATTCCAGACACTCACACGAAAGAAAGTTTCTGCCATGAATACGTCGCCTCAAATTTAAGTTCGGGTACTATTTCTTAATGTTGTATCCATTGCCATTGTGAAATTGAATATTGGCATGATAAATACGAATTTTAAAGAAAACTTTGATGTCTCACATGTTTATTCCTTGCTCTGAAAAAAAGTTGGTAATTGTTATTATTATAGCGAATTAAAATTGTATACCGCAAAAACAGCGCTTATGTCATAGAGAAATAACTTAACATGTAAGAGCAAAACTGATGCCATTTTTGGTGTCAGCGACCTCGAATGACTAAATATCAAGTCTCAACTACACGCCGCAGAAAAAAAAAATTGTTTGGCCAGTATTATTATTCTCCAGGTCGTTAAAGTGTCGTGTTAGATATCTTGACGCCCCCCCCCCCCTACCCACTCCACAGCAAATGATGGCTCGAGTTACGGCCCGACCCGGTATATAAAGGTCTGTGCTCCGGGGTTGTAGTCACTTTCGAGTCCTTGCAACTGAAGCTCACTCACTTACTCACAGACAGATCAGCTATTGTCGACGTCGTCCCACTAGAAAACCAAGATGAAATTCCTTGTCTTCTCCGCGGCTGTCCTCGCCCTCGTCGCCCTTGTACGCTCCGATGAGTGCACAGACGTGTGCGGCCTGGGCTGCTCTGCGACCAACCAGGTGTGTATGCTAATGCCTGTCGTGGACTCTGTGGTCTGCGCTCCCACCAACGGTCTCTGCAAAAAGATCTGCGAAGAAGGATGCAAATGCCTCGCCGACTGCTTGACGAACTGCCCGGCTAAGGCAGAAGCAGGCTTGGTAGGCAACGCCATTGGTCTGGCCACTACTGCTGCCTGCCGCACCGCGTGTCGGGGAACTTGCGGTCTGAGCGTGGCCACCACTGCCGCAACTACCGGCGTGGACACCATCACCAAGATGATCGGCGCTCTGGTCGGGGGTGCTAAGGCCGCATAAACAGCCGCCGCTCACCCAACAATGACCACACGGAGGTGGTGAGTTCCCTTGACGAGAGCCAGCCTGCGAGAGAGGCAACATGACGTCACCAGCTCGTCACCATGGGAACCAGCTCATACGGATGGCTGACAACTCCTGTGCTATGGACTAACGGAACTGACCACATGCATAACCACTCGTTTCTGAACAACGACGGATTTTTCCTCTGTAAGCGTTTGGCTCATCAGAGGCCTCTTCAGGGCAAGCGCTAGTAAGACAATCTGATGTGCAAATACTAACTGGAATAAATCTCGATACGGAGCTTTTCTAAAAACCAAAAACCAAACGTCTTCTGTTCTCTTACTAAAGAACACCCGGTGTCGTCCAATATGTTATTTACTTCATTAAGAATTAAAGCGGTAAAATGGCACGGAGTAAAACAACCCCAGAAGCCTGAAATTTTAATGACACAAATGGCATCTGCTAAATTCATTTTTTTAAAATGTAAGTGATATTAAACGCCCCCATCGACACAATTTCGATCATTTAGGGGGTCGGCTTTCGACCCTGCCTGTCAGGGCCAACCCAACCTGAAAGGAATACAATGTCCCAGCAGAGACCAAGATGCTGCATAAAAAGGCTTCCCACACGGGAATCGAACTCAGGTCTTCTGAGTGCAACAGTAAGCGCCTATAGCTACACCACATATGCCAGTGACATCTGCAAAAGAACGCCAAGGGTAAGCAAATCCATAGAAAAAAATAGACAAAACAAATTCTCGTTTTGTTTCACCCTCTAAAAATATGAGGTAAAATTCTGTCGTGTAGGTGAATTTTAAGCGTTTTCACATAGGGTGATAAAAAAATCCCTGAAAACATTACGAAATCAGTCCCCAAATTTCTATATCCTCATATTTTCTAAAAAGCTCGAAGGCAAACAATGCAGGCTGTGCAAACTAAAAGAATACAATTTTTGGCATTCTGTTGACAACTATATACCAAAGGTGAAAGTTCACACTTTGGAGGCCTTTAAAAAAAAGGGCTCTCTTAGTCTTAAAGGTACGGTGTTCGTCTTTTAGTTAAAAGAACCCTGGGTAAAAACCTGCCAGTGGCGAAAAAAAACTTCTCCTTTGTCCTCCTGTCCTGTTCTCTAGTCTTGCTCTGTCATTTGCATTCCTCTCCACTCTCTCACCCCACCCACCTCCCTCTCTGCTCCACTCTCCCTTATTTTTGACTCTTTCTACGGCTACTCCTAGCTCCTTCGCAGTGCTGTCTTTCAACCATATCCCTGATCTGTCAAAGGCTGGACAATTTTTCAGCACTGACATGTGTTACACAAAAGACACCAAGAACAAAGGTAAGAGGCAGTATAATGGCTAAGGACCTACAGTGTTAAGATAATCATTTGAATCTTCCATCATCCAGCAGTGGTAAAGCACAAAGAGCACTGT
>NW_004797289.1:2250543-2260543 GCF_000002075.1 Aplysia californica | reverse complement strand
CAAACATTATTGTGTATTAAGCTGTTGATTTTATGATTTCTAAAAAATCTATTCACACTTATGTCTTACTTATGTATGAGTGTAAATTCATTCATGTAACTTTCAAAAGAATCTGTGATAAATTCCTGCATGTGGTTTATATGACGTACACCTGATGAGAAATGTACTAATAATTCAGCTTAATTTTTTCTGCATTATATTGATCATATTAAAAATTTTTTTTACGAAAGTAGATCTAGTCCTAACATAAGTCTTTGATATATCTTAAGGCATGTTTTATTTTCTTGTCTTTAAAACGTAGCAGTAGTAGTAGTAGTAGTAGCAGCAGTAATTTAGACTCTAGATGCCCTAGTAGTAGAGTAATAGAATACTGCCAAAATTGGCGGTTCTAGGCATTTACACACATCAATATTCATGTCAGCATTGACAGCATGGTTCCACGACCACAGAGAAGATGAAGGCAGCAATTTACACACAATGGGTAGAATAAGGAAGGGAAGCTGGTGTCTCTAGAGGGTCGGGGAGAGACAGGACCTGCGTGGAAAAGCCAGAAGAATAACTGTTAACTGAAACGATCAGTAGGCAGACCCTTTCATGGATCCTGGAGAGGAGGGAGAAGCAGCTATGGCATGGCATTTATTGTGCCGCCAGCAATGATGCCTATTCTCCAACCAAGTAAGTAAGTTAAGTACTGCCAAAAGTGAAGAAAGTTTGAAAGAGTAATTCGAGGGTTTTAGATCTAATATATATCTAGATATAGATCTAGATCTAGATCTAGAATCTAGATCTAGATATCTAGTCACATAATAAATGAAAGTGGCTATTCTCACCCGCCCGGAAGTTCTCGCAAGATCAACTCCTCCCCTCTTCTCTCTCTCTCTGTCTCTTTCTGAATACTGTCTATCAGTGTGGACGATCAAATTGACCAAAACAAAGTTAAAAAATGATGTTAAAACACAAAAGTAAATTAATTTGGTTGTCTACAAAGATGCTACGGCTATTTAACTTTTCGAATCGAGCCGAACTACGCGGGTCGCCATTTTGTTTTGCCCGGAAATTCTCGCGCTACTCCTCTCTCTCTTTCTCTCTCTCTCTCCACTGCCCACAGACAAAATTGTACGCTTTTAGTAGGCTACAGTTGTAATGGAACGTTTGTTCATGGCACAGAATTCTACAATTTTTCTGTTATCACAGTGTAGAATTCTGTGGTTTAGGGTGAACGCAAAATTTGGTGAACGCGCACCGGGTGAGAATAGCCACAAGACTCGCCTGCACTATTCTCACTCCGGGTGAGAATAGAGGTGGCCTAATAAATAGGCCCTTCGACCCCTTCGTAATAAATATAGATCTAGATTCTAGATCTAGATCTAGTCTTACCTTCAGAAAAACAGCTTATGTGCATCAGTCAGACAAATTACTGTAATTCTAGCTGCCTCACGATATGAGAGCTACTATAACTGAATAAAAACATGTGGAGTGAAATCCAATGTGTCAGGCACACGGTTGAACGAACGAAACCAGGAGAACCAATCTCCAATATAAACAGGAAATGGGCATGCATAATCTCCCCTGTAGTTAATATGCATTCTGCACGTAATTTAAAAGGAAAAAAAAAAGAATAATTAAAAAAATAAAGATTTAAACATTAATTTTTCACAGGCTTTAGAGTGATCTAGATATAGATTCTAATATTTACCAGAAATATTCAAAAATAGTTTAATCAAAGTATTTTGTGCGGATCAACTATGTTTCTATGTGACGACGAGTAGCATCAATTATGGCGGACAAACATGTTATTTAGCGCCCAAGGCTCGACCTTAAGACCTACCACTGTTATCGTTCCTATTCCCGGAGAAACCATCTGAAGCAGACACATCTTATTTCCAACATGACTTCTATGATATACGTAAAGAGGCAAGGAGGTTCTGTCAAAATTCATGATAGGGAAGTTGTTGAAAATGTCTTAGGCGACAGGGAAAAGACAAAAACTCAGCTGGACTTGAAGGTAAATATCGACCACTCCTTTCACTTACGTTGTTGTATTCAGTGCGTGTAGTGAAATTAAAACTGTTTGAGAATCTCTTGTGATATCTCTTTATTTGGTGATTGAAAGGCAAATAGAAACTAATGTGCTCAGTAATATAGTAATAGTAGGCCGCTATAAAGAGGGCATATATTAAGTTTTTTCAGTGGGGTTATATTTAGTTCATGGGCAGAAAGGGTAATTATTCTTTCCCTTTTTAAATCAGAGCATTTAAGTTAATCACTATATTGTGAAAAGGAAGTTGGTGCACTGAAACTTCAGATTTTAGAAGTTTACCAATGAATATCGTAGACTATATATACATGCTGATTCGTTGAACTAGATCTAGAAACAACACTTTATATTATATATAATATATCTTTCAAATATCATCAAATTAATGATAAATAAAGTGTACATAGAATATCTTTTTTATCGACTGGCGACATACATTACGACTTTCTTTGTGTATAATATGGTACATCATGGCCAAGTTAACTGTTATATTATATTATAAAAGTGCAACATCATATATTATATATTTATAAATAATATATATTTATATATACACACATATATATATATATATATATATATATATGTATATATACAGTCGAACCTGCCATGACGGCCACCTCTATATATAAGACAGCCATCTGTGCAAACGACCACTTTCCATTTCCCCCCTTGCGTTATATATAATTTAACTGTGTAAAACGGGCACCTGTCCAACGCGGCTGCGGCCACCCTGTTTTATCAACCCAAGGCCAAATCTACCTGCCTAAGGCGGCCAGACATTGTCAATAATTATACATTTTTACCTGACATTGTGTACAAGCCGTCATAATCCATTCACCTGTCATTGTTGTCAGTCCCTCCCATGAGTGAAACGGTCATGTAGCTTAGGTCACTCCCAATGTTTACCCAAGATGACCAATGGGTAACAATAAATTTTCAGCTGTCGGTAAGGGAAGCGTGTGATCCGTCATAACCTATAGGGCCCGCCAACAACTCAGTCCGTAAATCAAGTCCATAACAATGGAAGTCAACTCTAACTCGCGACAGACGTGTTGCTCGTTCGCCAAGTGGTGGCAATCCATTCATTTTTTTTTACTACAACACTTGGCCTTCCTCGTCTGAAACATTTAGTTTTGTTTTGACCTTTCCTTGAACCACAATTTACTAATAAAATGAAACTAACAACAAAAAGTCCCACAAAAATCGTCCTATCCTCTCCACCCTTTCAAAAGAAATAAAACAACAACAACAACAACAACAATAACAACAACAACACATTTTAATGAGCCCTAGGGCAGTCCTAAACATGCAACCACCTCCAGTTGGGACCTCAGGAGTAAATAGTTTTGGTTTTTTAATTTTCATCAGTCTTGCCTAAGACGGCCACCTGTCTTATGCGGCCACTTTTCCACTCGACAGTACGTGGCCATCTTACTCAGATTTGACTTTGTATATAAAATTACTTTTCACTATAATTATATTTTTGCATGTGAATATCAGTGGCGTTTACCTTCCTGTTACAGTCACCCTATGAGTCTCTATTTCTATTGCTGTTGAGTCACTGTTAAACATACTATTTACGAGCAAAGATCTGGCTATGTATAGAGGAAACTCAAGCAGGTTTTGTCTGGATAAGAAAGTTTAGTTATGCAAGCAGCGAGGATGCCCAATTGGCTGGATGTTGCCCTAAAGTACCCGTGGTGTTAAAGATATTTTACTCTTGGTATGAAATCAATACTATTTTGTTTTAAACATACTCTTATTTCTCTTAAAACATATGGTGACACATATTTACAATTGCAGATTAGGACAGCAGGCAGATACAATTGTAATTGTTTAAGACGGTCACCCATTGTCAAGGAGAAAAGTGGTGATCTTAGACAGGTGCACACCGTACACAGCATCATTACAATGTAAAACTATCATCATCGTTGCCTTTCTCCCCTGCATCAGGGTATAGGCCACGGAAAAACACCTTCCACCCTTCTCTATCCTGGGCTAGCTTCTTGATGTTATTCCATGTCTTCCCACTTTTCTGTTAAACATATATATAAGGGCAGAAATGGTCAGTGACCATTTGTACCGGCGATTGTCTTATACAGGTACTTGTTTCAGCAAGTTTTACTGTACCTGATTAAGAGTGACACGTTACTGCCTTGGCAGTGCTTTCCTGACCATGAGCCCACTCCATAATCACAGAAATATGAAACATCAATATGGAGCAGTTCATAAGAAAAACTATTACCTGTTGTTACAGAGCAGTGCCCAACACGCTACTGCTATACTTGCAATCAAGGAAAGACTTTATTCATACCTCCCCCCCACCCCCCACCCCAGCCTCTCTCCCTACCCCAACCCATTTCCTTTATATTAATTTCAAAGTAGAAATAATCCATTCCATCGATGGAATTTTGAAGATAATCATTGACATATCAGTTATATTTTCCCTACAAATTGGAAATATTTCAGTCTCTGTATCAACACATGTTGAATGTATTTCTTTTAGAAATCAAGGCGGCAACCGAGAAAGTCCGATGTCCGAGTGTCCTCTGCTCCAGACACAGCCTCCACTAGCAGTGCTGACTCCAAAGGTCTTCTCAATCACTCAGTGAGGGTTCAGGACTGGCTGAATGAAAAGACTATCAAAGAATTGCAGGTACCTGCACTAGCAAGTAATCTGTGCACAGTGCTGCAATCTTTTATCCAAATAATGATTCTTACTTTGAATTCATGAAAAAACTTTTGACTTCTGGAAATAGTTTTATTGAATTACAAAACCTCATAAGATAACCACAAGTATTAATAATAATAAAATATGGAACCTTGTACTGTTGTCTGAGGCAAGCACGTGGGGAGGTAAAAAGATTTAGCAATGTTTAACAATTTAAAACACCGAGCTGAAAAGTAGATTATAACTGTAATGAGTTCTTCATCTAGCATATTAAGTTGTCTGAAATAGTTAATGATATTACGCAATCAAATAATTATTCATTGTTTTTATTACAGGAGAGAGCAGATCATGAGAGTCATGCAGCTAAAAGACTCTACACACCTTTACTGGAGACAGAGGCAACCTTCGTAAAGGTGACAAAATAAATCATTTTCTTACATGGTGAATGAAAAGTTAGTCTATTTTCAAAAGTCTTTTTTTTCAAAATAATCTGTAAGTGTTGAGATAAAACTATGTTTTGAACATTGTGCAAAAAATATTACTCCTTTTCTTTCATTAAACATCACTAGAATATTAAGTGTAACAGAACACAGCACTACCACATATTCAAACTAATATTTCGAAGGAATACGAACTCCTACCTGTGGTGCTGGATACCTTTTATTTGTTAGCTAACAAGAGTAGTGCCTAGTTGATTTTCCGTAAAGTGGGTTGACTTTGGCTCTGTCCGTTCCTCTTCCCTCTCTCTCGTCTGACTGTTCATGACAGGCCGTGAGTGACCGACTATATATAAGCCCACGTGACCTTCCCTTGCACAAGACCTTCGTGCTCGGAGCAAATCTCAATTAACCTTTTCACCGGCCAGTTTGCCTGGAAGGCTGTCAAATTTTAAGAAAAGTGTCCTAGTATCCACAACATGAAGTGTCATGTAACTTGATCCTTCACAAGTTAGTTTTACTTCTCTTAACCATGCATGGTATATCTCATCTTCTCTAGGACGTTGGTGAGTATCTAGCTCATAAAGATCTGGTGGATTTGAGGAAAAAAGAAGTTCTTCACAAGCGTTGGTCAGACCAGGTCTATGAGCCAATCAGGAGGAAGATTCTTGAGGCTATTGATGGCACAGAGTGGACTCACTTGGATCGTCGTAAGAGGGAAATGCATCGGCAGTTCTTAGAGCATGTAAATAAAAGGGTAAGCTACATATAATATAAACATGCTGAGCACTGCACATTTTGAATTATTATGTATGTTTCAAACTGAGGAATCTTAAAGATGACTGTTAGATAAAGAGTTGTACAGTGATAGTTGATGTTCTTGTAACCTTTTCCATAGAAGGTTCACACCTTCTCACTAAAGATGTTTTAGATGACTTGATTTTTTTCCCAGATTCTCCTCTTCATCCCTCAGAAGGAATTTGGCATTACCACCAGTTGAGCATGTTCTGGGTTTTCTTTAGTACAGTCGACAATGGATGAGTTGATGTAGTAGTAGGAGTGAAAAAAAGATCAACTCATCTGAAGTTCAATTTAACCATAGGGACCTGTAAAGAAGAAGAGATACTGGGACACGAGAAAAAAATCAACTTAACCAAAGATCAACTCAAGTGAGTTTGACACAAACGGAGTTGATTACATTATCAAACATTGCTCTATGTGAACCTCAAAACAATCTGTTTCTTGTCTTTTTCCGTGAAGGGCTTCGTGTTCCTGGAAGACGACGACCGGGAGGAATACTATGCCCAAGCTCTCAATGACCACAGACCGGCACCAATAAAGGTTAGCATTGTGGACAATAAGAAAGGAAAACAATGACTTATCTTTACCATACCATTACTATTTGTTTCAAATTCATTTTACAAACCAAATATTCAATTATGTCTTATTCTTCTCTTCCTATACATTATTTATCAAATCTTCCTTATATCATCATCATGAACTGCTTGGTCTAAAGCAGATATTTATCTATCATAGTTTGCCACTTTTTTTCTCTGCTCTGAAACTCTATATGAACCTTGTATGACACTCATATGTGAGGCAACCTGTTGGAATCAGGCTCTCGTCAAAATAAGCAAAGTGAAGAAACTTGTGTTTTTTTTTTCAGGTTTGTGAATTTGTTGTTTTTTGGCGCAACACCTTTCATGCCCGTTAAAGAACTCTTTTCGGTGTTGATTTTTCTGAAAAACGCTGATTAAAGGTACAATAAATATAAATTTTCAGTTGCCACAGACTCTTAAGCTAAGGAAATAACAAATCTTTGGCGGCTATTTTCTCACTAATTTTACCTCTGAAAACAGGTGATCCCACCACCTTCATTTGCAAATATCAAGACTTGTATTCAAGATAAATAGATATTTTTTAAATCCAAATATAGACAAATGAACAAGCTTTAAGATGATATCAATAACTCCACATGCCCAAAAATTGACGAGAGCCTGATTCCACGGCGTCGTGACACATATAAGATGCACTTTAATGAAAGGAAGAGAAAATTGAGAGCAATATTTCTCCTTTATCACCAGATTCGCACAGAAGCTCTAAAAGACCCCTTATTGACCTTAGGGAAACAGAAGTCAGAGGAAGACCGCATTGTATTGAGATGTATGACTGGACAACGTTACACAGATAATGATCTTGATCAAGTGAGTATAGACTGACAATTGAGAGCAAAATTGCCTCAAGGGCCGAAATTGCCATAATTTAGGAAATAAAGAAATGCAACAATATAATGAAATTGTGCATAGCTTTTACAACTTAAACAATAGATCCAGCATGAAAACATAAAGGTAAATTAGAAAGAGGGAGTTTATTACATATTTCAAAAAGCTGAACATTTCTTGGTTTTTACAAGTGAAGAGATATGACTTCAGTGCTTCGCTGTACCTTTCTCGCATGGAAGATGTGTCTATGAAACAGAAGACACTGAAACTCTTGCCCATGAAAGTCTTTGCACAAATACAGTTTTATCTGGAAAGAACTTGATCACATTATTTGCCTGACCCGGGCTTAAAACTCAGAACCTGTGTTCATCGAATTTTGATTGATGTGGCTACATGAGCTGCTCACTGTAGGCCTATATCATCAGTGAATGTCTAAAAAAAAAGTAGGCTTTTTTCCTGAATAGTTTGTGCTAATTGTGCCTTTCTTGCTTGTTTGGGCTAAAGAGAAAATAATGCTTTTGTATTCCTTGAAGTAAATGAAACATTATTTTCTTATTGTTTTTTTGAGAGCAAAATAACAAGGTGGCCATATATTCGCTCACAGCATAAAAAGGGGAGAGAACTTAGGAACTCTAGTTACAGTTTAGGGTGATATTACTCTGTAGCAGTTACTAGAGTTCCGATGTTACTCTTGTAACAATTTGTTTTTAGTAGTGCACATATTAGATTGGACTCTCATTACACTTAACTCTGTTACTGATGTTAAAGGCTCTAAAAGACTCACTTCGAAAACTTATAATTTACAGAAGCAACATGAACAATGGTGATACCATTTAGTATTGTTAACCAGGGTCCTTTTACCCTCTTTTTCGTCTTAAAAAACAAATGTCAACAACATAAATAAGAATTCACATGAAAACTGATAATTTCTTAACAATGTATTGGTCTTTATATTCATGAGCAAAGCATTTCTCTGTCAAAAATGTGCTTTTGAAAAAGATGTGATTGAAAGGCTTGAAGTAAGTCCTTGCAGTCTAACCCTCCGACCTCTTTCAACCTCTTGCAATATGTTACTCTAACTGACCATATGTTGTATCTGTGACATATACTGACCCCAACGGTCTACCCCTCCCCGGTGTGCTGTAGGTGAGGCTGCCCCCGCTCCCACTGGTCCCCCTCGGACGTCACGGTGTGAACAGCTGCAAGTGGCTGGAGATGCCCTTGAGTAACATCGAGAGCGAGTCCAGAGAGAGGAGCAGGTAGTTATTTTCTCCATATTTTTATGGCTGTGTCTGAAAGTTATTCCAATTCTTAATCAGTGCTGGCGTGTAACTTCCTGAACACTTTGGATAGCACATGACAGTGTTTCTGTTCTTACTACAGTATTGAGAACATGGAGATGTGTATTCAAAGATATGTGTCAATATCATATTTGTATGCAGAGAAAAATGAATTTTATTGTACATGTATTAAGTCCAGAAATTTCATTTTGAGTGCCTAAAATGGGTGTATGTTTTTGGGTTTATGATGATTGTGGCAATTAAGTTGCAATATTCTACTAACATATGCTTTCAGCGGTATGTGTATTTGAAAGAATTTCTTTGGTAATTTACTAATTCATCATTCTTTTTACATTTTGCTACAAATCTAAAGGCAAAAATGCAGAAGTAGAATGGAGGTAAATGACCCGTTTTCTCAGGTATTGGCTCTCTAGCACAAAATCATCTACTCTTTGGTTCACATTTTGCCCTTATGTTTTTTCCCAATAAAAGGATTGAAGGTTGGAAACTGCTTTTCTGTCATGTAGAAATTTCAAAGGGTTTGTCTTTCTTTGTTTTCATAATCATGCACCCCAAATTTTGGTTTAGGTGGTGGAGGTACACCCACTTTACAAATGCCCAAGATCATCTTTCTCTGACTCTGAATGTCAGACCAACCTCTCTGTAGTTTTAAATAGCTAATGGTCTGGTTCTTCCCATGTCTCTGTCCTCCCACCTCTGTCCAGTGGAATTAGGGATGCTTGTTATTAATGACTCGTACTTTCTCATTTCAAGTAAACGAAGGCAGCTTTACAAGGCTAGGTTAAAACCCCCAAGGGTAATGAAACTGAAGGTAAAATTTAAGCTGCTGGCTATTTTTGTATAATCCTTGCCAGCTATTTAGATTTATTGTGTACATATGCCGAGATAAATTGTTTGTGTATTAGAGCCAGCAAATGATTATAAGCTTAGGCTTCTTCATTTTTCACCCTGTAGAAATTTTTGTACAAGAGCACTGTAATCTACACCTACTTCCTTTAACTTTTATTTTACTTCAGGACTGGTACTGGTATTTAAATTTTGGTTTTTTTCAAATATTTGTGTTGCAGATTTTTCCTTGGCCTAGTGCCATATAATCTTCTTAAAAATGTTTATAAACAGAACGAGTTTTAATATTTCTTTCTTTGCCGCGATACCCCCCAAAAAATTATTTTTTTAAATTGACAGGCTTACTATAAATGGGCCTTTGAAAAATTGTGTTGAAACTGGGAAAAATATCACTGTGCATGATGCAAGTACTGTTTTATAAGTGAAAAGGAAACAAAAATATGTTTATTTTTTTAAATTTTTTTTTGGGGGGGGGGGGGGGG
>NW_004797289.1:2248986-2250443 GCF_000002075.1 Aplysia californica | reverse complement strand
GGGGGGGGGGGGGGGGATGATTATCTTTTAAAAAAAAAAAAGATAATTTAACAATTTAGGTGCATTGTAGGGAATTAAGGATATGTAGATTGATTGCTTTTTGTTGTTTGCAGTTGATAAGCCGAGTGAGCGAAACTATAGATTTGCTACCAGTCAAAATCAGGCTTACGTCTTAGGAAAATAAAGTACAATGTTGCTTGCAAAAACTATATTTAGCAATCACACCTTTCTTTTTGTTTTCCACCTATATAAACTGAACATTGAGGATCACTCCTTCTGCAAATTCAGTGCATTTGAATCTTAATTATGACTTCCAAATGTTACTTTTTGAAGCTTTCAGATGGTGAAACAATATAATTGGCAGCACCATAAGCCTTACGATGACTTGTTGCTTGATCTACATAGAATGTCCTCATATGCTTCGACAGATTGCATGCCTGTTGATGAATTTTTATTGCAGCCATCACAAGTGTATTGTTGTCATCACAAAATGAGAAACATACCAGGCTACATATTCATATATACTCATATTTGTACATATATACTACAGTCGAACCTGCTTCAATGGAAACCTCTGTAAGACAGAAACCTGTCATAACGGAATCTGTCGTAGACAGGTTCGACTGTATAGGTATAGAATGTTGTCACTTCAAGAGCAATAATTATTGCAATTATAATTAATATTCCAATTTCTTCGTCACTCAAAATCTTGTTTATGACAAGTTTTTTGCCTGAACATTTACAGTGATATTAAATTTTTATTTTTTAAAATTATATCACTTTTGATTGAAAAAGTATTCAAGTGCATGCCTGCATCAACACACTTTTACTTTTAGGTATTTTGTGTTCTGCATATCGCATACAATGTACATCGTACAGGTTTTGCTTTTCTCTTGTCTTATCAGTTCCTACAATGCAGTAAAGATATCACAACCTTTCTCACTGTTTTCTGTGTCAGGGAAACTTAAGTTTTCAGTGCTCATACTTCTTTTTTATTTCTTAGATCCATATCTCACAAGCATTAATCTTATCGCTGATGGTTGAAGAGCGCCACTGATAGGTCCTACTTCTTTACTTTCCCTCTGTTGTTTCTGTCTGTCTTACTGTTTCCAAGCACTAAATGACCATTATTGAGTCAATGTGCCGTTCGTTACTCAAACAAACAAACAAATTAATTTGATTGGAGGAAAAAAAGTGTAAAAACGTGAGGAATGGGAAAGAAACTTCCAGAATACCCTTCGTCTTATTTTCCACAAATATACTCAGAGTTTATAAGCATGTCAGTGCACATAGATGTGGACAGCATTCCTTTCAGTTTAGCTTCCCCCAGAATCCCATACTGTGAGGAAATATACAAACTGAGATTTCTGTTGGGAAAACTAATATAAAAGCTCTCCACATTGCAGGTTGTTTTTTTTTTTTCCAGGAGAATGTATTTTTACATATATATATATATA
>NW_004797289.1:2217462-2248886 GCF_000002075.1 Aplysia californica | reverse complement strand
TATATATATTATATAATGAAGTATGACTTTCTTGAATTTTAAAATTTTTTTTTGGGGGGGGGGAGCTGACTGTTAACAGTAGGATCTAATCAGGATCTATGTAAATGAAACCTCTTGCTTTGTGCTGCAGAGAAATATAAACATACACATATTGCACATTTATAGAGACTTTCATGCACATTTTCGACACATTTCTTATCCCCTCATACTGTATCAGTACTTAAGTTTTTGCTCCAGTCAAAAGTGAAGGGGTTGGGAACGAAAAGAAACCAACAATCATGTCATTCTGATAACAGGCATATCATAATTGTAGGCTATAATATAGTCATTGAATGTCTGTAAAAAAAATAACCTATCTGTGTGGGTTTCATATTTCGAATCATAGTCAATATAATCTAATACTGAAACTTGAACTGTATGGTCATTTCTAGTAAATAATTTAGTTTGAACTCTTTAGCAATCGGAAGCTTGCATTCATATTGAGGTTGAAGGAACCTTTCAGCATTATAGTGCATTAATTATCTTCTCATGTTTATGTTCAGCAGTGGTCTGAGAAATCTTCCTCGTCTTAATTTTTTAAAGATTAAAATCTGTCATACACCGGAAATGAGTAGTTATAGTAGTTACAAAGTGAACTTATTTTGAAATATACTCCAAAATACCATCTCCTTTTTAAAATCAACATACAGTTATTAAATGCCGCATCTTTGGTTGTGTTCAAAAGACTGGTTATTTGTAACGTACCCTAAAATGTTTCTTTCCTCAGATGTATACATAGTAATACATTGCTGGTATTAGATCTGTAGAGAGAAAGATGATTCTAGACAGCTTTTAGAGTTGGCTATAGCAAGAGTAAGGCATTACAATTATTTACATAGAGATGTTCAGAAATGCCAATGGCTGTACTAATATCATGTTGGGATTCTGATTTTAATGACACATTCAAGGCTGCCTTGGTGTTTTACAGAATACTTACTTTAAAAAAAATACTGACTCCTCTTGCTGAGTAACTTGTGACATAGGCCTAATTATGATGACAGAACTTAGCTGGAGGTAAACTGATACTTTTTGATAGTTTCTTGTTTCATCTCATTTGTGTCTCAGTATCTGATTTTGGAGAACTCATCTTGATGACAGCTAACATTTGAAGTCGACCTAATAAATATACCGTTTTATTTTGATATGTACTGGTGCCATTTGCCATAATGTTAATAAGGTTCAATTATTTTGTAAAACAATTACATTTCTTACTATTAGTAGAAATGCATGCCTACGCGAAAATGAAATGAAAGCTGGGATTATGCCTCAGGATATATATACTGCATATGTGAAAAAAATCTGCTTGTAACTAGTGAATGTTCAGAAAGTAGTGCTGGAGATGTCACAAAAAGAACACATTGAACGTTTACAGCCTGACTATGTAAGATGTTTCTGTGTTGTTAGAAAAATAGGCGTTGTGGAGTATTTTGTCACACATGCTGATATGGTGGCTGTTAGAGAAATTCTATTTAGAAAAAGGGTATCTAGACTCTAGATATCTGTGCCTCTTTCATGCATTAAAAAAAAATTCCATAATGTATTGAAGGCGAGATGATTGAGATAGATTGGTCGCCCAAATGATGTGACTTTTAATACATTTTTCTTCTATTTCTGTACTCCTGTCTTCTGTTCTAACTTCACCAAACATCACGCCTGATTACATAGTAAGCAAGAAAACTATTTATTAATAACCATGGGAAACCTTTCAAGGGCTACTTAATAACAACCCCCCCAAAAAAACCCAAAAAAACCCCAACAACAAACAAACCACCCAGCAACCCCCAAACTGATACGTTAGTATTATTATTATGTTCTTGTAATGTTCCAATGTGTGGTCCCGGTCACAGGTTGTCTAGTTGTATTTTCCTCTTGGTTTTTCCTTGGAAAACAAAGTTTTGGTGCAATATTCTGCCTTTGGTGGGATTTTAAATGATAGGCTTATAGACTTTTGCTTTAGAACAGCTTCAGAATTTGAAATAAGAATCATTTCTGTAAAATGTACTTTCTGTCACTCTCTGATCGATTCATATCCTCCAGGAATATATCTGCACTCGCAGCTGATATTTTAAAAAAAGAAATTAATCTTTATCTCAACTTTTTCAGGCGCAGAATGTTAGGAGTCAGTACCAAGTCACAAATTGACTTTGGAGCCTGGACTGCTGCTGGATATGATGCCAAGGTAAGAAGAAAAAACACATACCAAAAGAAAAAAAAATCAACTTGATTTGTCTTTTCGGGAAAATTTGGTATACACAGGGCTGGGGAGTTTTGTGATCACAAAGATACTTTACATTTTATTTTAATCTTACCTTTCAGACTCTGAATAAATACAACCACTGTCAGTAAGTGCTGCAGAGTTCTCTCAAGTTTAATTGGAATTTGTGGGACTGCCAGACTTTCTTTGGTTTAGCAGGATTTCAGATAGAGGGTCGCTCAAATAGTGATGATTGCTGACGAAATCATGCAGAGTTGAGAAAGCAAACTTTTGGAGTTTTTTTCTCATAGCTTCCTCTTTCAGTCACTGTAATTTAAGCTGCAGGCTGTATGCAATGGACTTTCTCTTTGACATTGTCAGCTTGCCTAATCTGCCAAACAGTCAAACAGAACAGATGAAAGAGTAGAGAAAAGTGAGAATGAAAGCCCAATGCTAAAAACGTAATGAAACATACCACATGCTCATATGTAGGGCCTATGAGACCAATCTTTGCAGAGACAAGAGGCCACGAAGTACAATAGGCTGCAAGACAGACATAGGCTACATTCCCTGCTTAAATGCAGTGTGTATGCCTATTGATCTGTGTCTTCTTCTTCTTTGCATTCCCCTGCTAGATCTAAGCGGAGTCAACTGCTGGTTGTTCAGCCTGCAGTAAAACTGATTTTTACGCATGTGACCGTTTTTTATACTTCAAAGGTCCCCAATGCCTTCGGGCAGCCACATTCCAATTTCGAAGGTACCATATTTTTATGACTCAAGAAGTTTCTCTTTGGGTAAAAATTGATTTTCAATTTTGTCCAGGTGGCGGCTGAAGCAAATTCTGATAAAATACACCCTGACTGACTATGGAATTTGAGGCTAGTTTCATCTTCATTTGGCGAGATTTACTCAGACCTTACATTTTGATAATACAATTTCTAGATTAGTAGGTCTTATAAATTTAAACTATTTAAATTTGAGCCATGAGCACAACACCACTGCATAGTTAGATTACAACATTAAAAATTTTTTTCTCTTCTTTACCTAGATTGCTGAGCAAGAGCTACAGATTCCTCGTAAGAAGATGTTTGCAGAACAGCCCCCGTACGGCCGTCCACCAGCAGAAATTCCCAAAGCTCCTTTCATCGATCCTGAGGACTTTGCTGATAAAATCATCAACACTGACCCATATCCTGAACATATGGCCACCCTCAAGTCAGAATACGAAGCAATGCAGGCCTGGTATGAGCACCAACAGCAACAACAGCAAAACATGCTGGATGAACAGCAGCAACAGCAGCCTATGCTTGCACAGGCATAATGTCAGAGTCCTGAAGCCTTGAAAAAGTGTTCTGGAGGGTTAAAATGTTGTTACTGTGTGCCAGTCTCTTGTGTATATATAGTCAAACCTCTAAATATTCACTGTGTGTGCATTTTTTTTTCCTTTCTGAACAAGGATTTTTTCAGGCCATCAGCTTTTTAAATCTATTGTGCATACTTTTCCTGCTGTCTTACATACCCACCAGCAAAAAAAAGAGAACTATCAATAGTAATTAAGGTTCCAACTTGCAATCATTATCCACTTCTTGTCTTTTGTTATCATGAGCTCAGCGAGGTTCTTTCACTCTCGCCTTGACCTGAGCACCCGACTTAATCACTGTAAATTTCATTGAGCCCAAAGGATGACCTTTACCACTATCTTGTTCTTGATCTTGATTATTGTCAATATAGTGCAACGATGTCCAAGTAGATATTCACAGAGTACGTCTGTGATGAACACCAGATTAATGTAAGGTAAACTTATTGTTGAAGTATCTTTCATCGTCCTTGCAGTAAAACCAGTTTTGCCTTGTTGATATTCAGTGTCACAGTGTACATTAATTAAACTTTTGTGAAGGATCAGTGTCCAACTCAAAAAGGAAATATGATGATAAGGTGGGTTTTTTTAGCATTAAAGTAAAAAAAAAGAAAAAAGCATGTTATCTCAATGAATAATTAGTATAACAGTTATTGTACTCAGGGAAAGAATATGACAGACAAACATATAGGCTACTAAAGACAGACAGTAAATAAGAAGGAACTTCTCACTAACTATTCACTATTCTGAGCTGAAAGTAGCAAAAACACATTTTAGATCTAGAAATATACATAATATACTTTAATCTTTTGTGATTGTCATAAATCATGAACTCTACGTATACTTTTCCCTTCACTTCTTCTTTTTGCCCATTCCCTCCAATTCGCTAGTATCACATGTCAGTATTATTGTTGTTATTGTTACAATTTGTTTTATTCATTTGTCAGTTTGCTCTCATCCCCTTCCCCTATAAAACTAGATGTGCTGTACATGTAATAAATGAAATTTGATTGTGCTGTTTGCAATTTGTACATTCCATCGCAGGCGTGCTGTTCTCATATGACTTTGTATTTCACTAACATGGTAAAAGGACTTTTTTTCTCAGCTTGCTTAAAATGACAAGCAATTTGTTAGCAGAACTATGATACATCTCACATGGTCAAGACATGTTCAGCATTTGGAAGAATAAAACAGTTTTTAAAAGTTCAATGAGTTGTCAAAGGCAAGTCAAATTTCTGTAGCGTCACAGTCTTAAAACAATTGTCTTAGTCATTTTATGTTGAATTGAGAAGTTTAAAAACAGTGATTACCTTAGTCAACTTTACGACGAGCAAAAGTGGAAATGTTTCCAAAATCGAAATTTTCGTACACGAAACAAAACCCAGCCACATCACGGACACAAGACAAGCAACAGTAATTTTTACCATACTAATAACTTGTGTTGAAAACTGAAAAAAACATGAATGAAGGAATTGTGTTATGACCATGACGATGTGGCCCATGTGTTTCTCTTTTATCCTTGTGGCTTCAATCGTTTAGTGGTTAGGCTCTTGGACTTTCACCTGTAAAGTTGTGGGTTCAAATCCAAGAAGAAATCCGAAATTGTGTTCTTGGCAAATGCTCTTCATCAAATTTTCCTCACTTCACTCAGGTGGGAATGGGTATCCAACAATAGGCTGAGAAAGACCTTGTCAGTTTGTTAGTGTTTTAGAGTATGCCATTTGCAGCTTGCACTGTATATATATGATTCCAGGGACGCAGAGAATGTTTCTGAGTGTTCTAGGGTCTTTTGGGGGTAACAATGGTTATAGAGGGCATAGAGCATGCTGTAGAGCATGGATGTGTGCTTTATAAATGTAATTATTATTAGTAGTAGTACCATCATCATCATCATCCAGTGCCAGATCTGCGACAGACATCGGTGATCATGGTTCTCTATTCATTCATTTGCTCGGAAGCTATCAAAAAAGCTACGTTTCCCTGATCTTTCCCTGTTACCCATTTGTTTAGGTTCCCTAAGTAGGTTGTTTTGGGCCTACCCCTGCCTCGTTTGATGTGAGAGCTAGATGTATTAGTAGTATACTATCTGGAAATCCTGGGGTGGTGCTATTGACTGAAGTGTCTTTAGGCCATTCCCAAAGGGGGGACAGTTAACATGTTCTTATTCACAGTAGAATTGTAAATGGGCTGATTCATCAATGTCATGCTCATAACTGTGCCTGAAGTGCAACAGGGAACTGCTGCTTTTTCTTTCCTAATCCTCACTATCGTCATTTTCCTCTACTTCTGTTGTATGTTTGTAAAACTCTTTGTTTTTTTTGTATGTTCACAAGCCAAAATAATCAAGAAAATAGCCCCCTGAATATTTATTGTATTCCCATTTTGGGCAAAACTTAATTATAACTTTTAAACGCACAGTGGAAATAATGGTCTCAAGACTTTGTTTGATCGTCTTGAGTAAAAAAGAAGCACCTCGACACAATAATGGTCATTTAGTGCTGGGAAAAGGTTAGACAGACAGACGCACAGAAACAACAGAGGGAAAGTTAAAAAGTAGGACGTTTACCCTCCAACCACCCACTCAAAATTTTTCAACAGTAAATTTGACCAAAGATGTGAATACATAAACCAGGGATGCCACTCAACTTTTTAAAAAATAGCTGAAAATCCACGCACAAAGTCTCGCTAACATATGAATATCAATTTGAAACCCAAACGGTGTACATAGAAAAGACAAACAAACATAAGCAATGGGAGTACATAGAGAGAAATGACAAACAAACAAAAACAATGGGTGTACATAGAAAGAAATGACAAACGTTTAAAGAAAAATAGATTAGATGTACTTAACATGACAAAATCTTACCTCTAACTTGCATATATTTTTTTTTTCCAACTGTAGATTCTATCCCGATCTCAATAACAGAATAGCGGATCAGGATCAAATACCGGAAATACCGGATTAAAGCGGAAAAATGGCATTCCTGATTAACAGAAGGCAAAGAAGCAGAGATGACAATACTACCAATAGCGTAGTAGCAATTTGGTTTCAAATTTGGCTGTCTTTGTCTAGGCTAGCTTTAAGTGGCCAGGAAATCATATCAATGACTTGATGATTTTAGAAGAGTAAAAAGTCGAGGAAGAAAAACGAGCACTCACAGCAGCTATAAGATTATTAGGAGTTAGCCCTCCCTCACCTTTTTTAGGTAGTCTCCACCAATCCGGTTGTTAGCTTACATAATCAGTGCTTGTGACTGCTTAGGAAAGTAGCCCAAAAGGGGTGAACAGGTATTTCTGTGGCTATGAAACAGTTTTAAGAGTTGCATTTTATGGCTCAAATTTAAATGATGTAAATTTATATATCCTGGGTCTATGGTTGTATTTGACAGCGATGATGTTCCTAAATTACAGAAGAGAAGCTGTGATAAATACATGTACTCATAGATTATGTAGAACCTTTTCCCTTGACAGGACATACCGATACCAATGACACCCTCCAACCACCAGCAACTCTCTGGAGGAACCTCCCACTTTGACACATCATAAATGTCGTACGCCTCCATCCATACATCCTTTAGGAGGTGGAGTTATACGACTCTGCTTATTAGGGCAAACCGGGAAGAGTGTGATACAGCATTTCAGATGGAGATACTTGATGAATAACGTCCCTACACTAGTAACACAGGAATTGAGCTTACATCTCCTGTGTACAATGATGAAGAGCTTCACCATTGCACCACAGATGTTGGACCTTTGATCAAGTTGTGGCAATAGCACAGCATGCTCACAAACTCAAAGGGACAATTGCAAAGAGCAATTTGTTCTTCAGCTATGTAACTTTTAATAAATTAACAAGCTATTTGTAAGACCACGCCAGTGGTCAGAGGGTGCACTACTTCGTTGAGACGGGCTGCAGTTGACTGAGAGTCAGCACAATAATGTCCACATTTCACCAGGAACATATTCCGTCAAGTAACACTAGCAAGAAGCAGACCAAACTGGGGTGCCCATCAAGTGCCAACTGCACAGGAACTGGACTGATCAAATTGCATTTGTACAGCCCACTAAATTTGTGGGAGTTATGTTCACCCATCTAAACACTGGCACATTTATTTGAGTAAAGAGAAGTACACTGACACAGTAACAGTCATCTGGGGAAAAGGAAGACAGACAGACAGAGATAATAGAAGGAAAGAAAAGAAGCAGGACCAACCAGTAGTTCCCTCCATCCACCCCATAAAACCACAGAATAAACAGAAAAAAAACATAGCCAGATAATTGTGTATGGTTTATTCAAGTTTGAAGTCTATACAAATAAAAATAATAAATTGTAACAAATCAGCTATGAGTGCCACAACATTGACGCTGACTGGAACATTGAAATTCATTTATATTAGCTAGCATCAAGAATGAATCAAATTATTGAACCAAAGATGATAACCAGTGCATGTACCATCTAGACACTCACAGCGATAAACTTTTTTCTCATACGCCAAACTCTCACACCCGCACAACCTCACCCAGAATACACATAGCACAACCATCTCAAGCATGTCCCACCTCTCTGTAGCAATACTTATACAAAGGGAGATAACTCAAAACAATATCAGGACATCTGTAGTCTCTCAAACAGGTCAAGTCGATACATCGTAGACAACTGCTGCAAATCCTGGAAGTGTCTTTGCTGCTGTCTGATTTGGTGAGTTACAATACTCCTTCAAAAGACCTTCTTTACCCGTTGGGAAGGAAGTTTTTCACTGCTAGCCATTATTTATTATAGATCTTCGCTGGTCCAGTAATTTCATGGATATACATTTACTAAACCATTGACTCGATACAGAGGTTCACTGAAGTATCATTGTAGTATCAACATTAAAGAGATGTTCACTAAACCATTAACCTCATAATACTCATTAAATTGACGATTAATAAAACTATTAACTTCATATAGATATTCACTCAACCATCAATCTCACATAGACATTTACCAAAGCCAAGTTGTCATCTGACTGGATCATCAAACCACAGAGCTGTGCAGAGGACTTGTCAATGGAAACAACTTTTGATCACAGCGTGTAAGTGTCTCATGATCTGACAGCGACTGCCACAAATCTCTAGCTTGTGCACTATTTTTATTTTCAGGATGACAAAGCAATCGCTGCAAACACTTTATTTTTTTATGTCCCTTTACCGAGAAAAGCTGCCATTATCAGAAACTAGAAGTAAGAAAGAGCAGTTTTCTTCCTCGTCTTGTTCAATATATTTATGACTGGGCTAGGTGAAAACATTGCTACTTTCTGCAGGGTAAGTAATTTGCTCCATATCTTGATCATTCAATCAATGAAATTGCTAAACAGTTTGACAAGCATTGAATGATATGCATTTATTGCTCTTTTGTGAAAACAAACTCAGAACAACCAAAGACATTAACCAACCCACATTGCATAAAGCACTACAGCCACATAGCTTATACTGTCTAAGTCCTCTCACATGCACATACATACACAAACGTCACTTGCAAGCACACACATGACCCAAGCCGCCTGTCTCACAAAAATACACTTATGATAGTTAACAAGATATCACTAACAAAGATATATCTACTGGGGGCTACAGAGCCCCACTGTCTACAGATGCGTATAGAAACCACAGGCTAAATAGGCAGGGCTAATCCGGGATGAGCACATAATAACATCCTACATACATGCACGCATACACATACACACACACACGTGTAGGGTGGATATCTTCCAGCCAACAGATGTCCATAGAGAAACTTGAGTGGCGCAAAGATTTCAGCAATAAATAAGGGGAACAGCATCCAGTGTTGACCACAAGAGCACAGACAAATGTAACAGGCTGTTGGGCTATCTACGAATTCTCCTTTTCCAGTAAGCATCTCCACAGTACACTTCAAACACATGTTCATGTAAGGCTATCTGTATTTTAACTCAATGAAGACGTGCGTTCTGGTTATTCGACAAAGCTTGAAGATGCGCTGTTGGTGGGGCGTAACTATATTATATTCAAACAGATATTTCAATTTTGGTTTCTTTAAATAAAATTTAAAAGGTATGCAATAACATGCATACTGTGAAATATAATACAAATTTGTGTTTCTGATTTGTGTATAATGGTTTGAAATGTACCGAAACATTGCCTTTGCTCTACTGCTGTCTGCTACATCTGTAAAGAGTTGAGCATACAAGGCCAGCAGAGGTGAAGATAGAAGGCTGTACTACACCTCTGTACAGAATCAATCCCAGAGAGTGAAATTTTGTAAAGCTGTGAATATTTGCAAACATTGCTAAATAAGAAAGCAACACTCAGCACTTTAGTGACTGCTTGACTTGATGAAACTTGATGTCAACACACCTGCAGAAATCTAGATAGGAGAGCAAAGTTCACAGTCCACCTACAGTGTTCAGCAGCTTTAATGACTAGACATTTGTTTTCTTTCTCGTCCGATGTTGTACTCTTCAAGAAACCTCTAAGAAAAAAAAAACAATGCTGAAAGCGATGAGATTCATGTTTTTATTTTTGTTGATTCATTAAGGATTAACATCCAGTAACAGTTCAACAAATGCCGAGACCCACTGCATGTTTTGTAATCTTGAGCAATCATAACACTCTCGGAGACACACTGTAACCTTTTTCTCTTCCTACACAATATTTAAAAAACCCTGAAAGAAACCAGGGACAGAAACAAAATAATCACAATCATTTTCTAGTCAGGTTTCTAGTTCTAAACTGTGTTCACATTCGCATTCTAACTAAGATAGGAATTCCCCAGATATGAAGGTCGGTCATAAAGTGAACACACACATCTTGTAAAGTCCATCCCAGTGAAAGGAAACACTAGGCTTACTGAAATGCCATCAAAGTGAATGTGTTGAGAAAGAAAAGAACATATCATTTAAGACAGAGCAAGCATCCACATAACAACTAGGTACCCTGGCTTATCCTGAGGGCATGTGGCCTTCCCCACATTTCACATGACATTCGTGCGCTGCAGCAACTGACAATTTAAGCTGTACACACCAGCAAAATGTGACCATTACGGCACCCACTTGCTGCAAACAACAACTGAACCTGCTGTATACATACATACCAACCTGGCAACCACTCAGACCCTTGTCACAACAGCGGTGCTACTACAGGTTGGTGCACAAGTACCACGACGTCTACCCACAAGTCTACTGCCTACAGTACAACTCACATCCTATGGTGACCTTGAACAAGGTCACAAGACCAATATATCACAGAGGGAGGTGAAACAATGGCCGAGTTTTGATCAAGTTTTTAGACTTCACACTTACTCCTCGCACAGATGAAGGACCCCGAGATAACATCAGGCAACGGCTATTACGTCACACGCCAAATATCTTTCAAGAAGAATATTCCACCATCCCATAAAGATGCACAGCAGAAAGACAGTACACAGATGATGAATAAAAATGAAATATTACAAACACAAGAGAAATAATGACAACTTTGTGTATGGCTAGCCACTGAAAAAATGACTGGTTCGAAATAATCAACAAATAGAAACTTGGCTGTCTGCGAACAGTCTCACTCGTTAATTCATCTTATCAGCACAAACAGAGGGATAGGTGAAACAGGTGGATAGGAATAGGAGAGACAATTTTCTATTCTAAACCCGTTCAGTGCCACCACCCAAGAGTATGGGGGGGGGGGGAGAGGAGGAGGAGGAAGAAAACTGTGTACAGGCAGTGCTGTGCCCATCAGAGTAATTATGGGCAATTATTTCCCCATGCACAGGGCGTATTTCAGTAGTGGCATTGCAGGGGTTTAAATCCTCCACACACTTTTCGAGGTATAAATTGTCCAAACAGTCAAAGAGAGAATGACACTGTTTCTAGACCTGATAACAAAATGGTCACTTTTTTAACCAGTTGGAACAAAAACATGAATGGAGCGTCTGAGGGCTTTTCATCAGCAAAGCCGCCAATTCAACTTTCAACCAAAGAAATCATTTCACACTCAAAGAGTAGAGAAAAACTTTTAAAAGACAAACATGCCCCTAGAGGCTCTGACCAAAGGGTATTCTATAATAACAAAGGGCAAAGAGGAGAGGGAGGGGCATAATTTCTTCTGAGGTGCTGGGTCAAAGCACTCAGTAAGAAATACTTTCATTGGCCGAGTCCATTTCTATTTACATAATTCACAAGAAATAAATTGTATTTCGTTTATATTGAAAAAGATCATAAGCATGCATTGGTCACAAAAAAGTACAAAGGTATGCTGGAACCCATGATTTTTCCCTGTAATTTGCTTTGATACATTTACTGATATAGGTATTTGCGAGGGTAGGTGGAGGAGGGTAGGGAGGGGGTGAACACAACATGATTACATGATAGAAGGGGAGGGGGAAAATGAGGAGGAAAGGGGAATCTCTCCTCATTCTCGACAGGTGAAAGTCATATTGCAGAAGATGTTGTTACACTTTTTTGATGCTAAGATACATTACATAATGAAATAATGAAGCAGAGTTCGGGTGTCTAAGTCAGAAAAACAACGGACAAGTCATCAGTGAACAGCACCTGAAGCAAAAGAATAAACCTCAAGTCTCTTCGAGAGGACGTCAACGATGAGACAAAAAAACCCAACATAACTGTAAAAAAAAAAGATTTTGCGGCCCCAAAGTCGGTTCAGCATGAGAAATCGGAGTACAATAGCGGTACACAACATTCTCTATCTGGGACAGGAGCAGAGACAAAGCCATCCTCCTTGTAACACTTGGTAACGCAACAGAGGGAAGAGTTCACCAACAACCAACAGAAATGGGACAAAAATGGGGGGTAAGCACACAAGCCTTAAACGCCGACACAGAGCACACACACACACACACACACAGACACACATATACACACCAAGAGAGCACAGACCAAATGTGAAGAGACGAAAGAAACATCTCATCCTACACGGAAAGCAGGCCGAAGAGTTTAGTTTCTCTACTTGGCACTAGTCACTACATATCTCAAAGCACGAGGGAATTTAAAGTCTGAGGGAAATAATCTGACGTAATATCTTGGAACATCGAACACTGCTAGCTCCCGACTTTTAGTTCAGATGTATTCCGAGTCTGAGGAAGTCGAAGCTAGAGTCGCAATGAGGAATTCGCCAAATGAAACGTTTGGCACATGTCAAGCACAAAGGCATACGTACATTACAACCATCCATAAAATTAGTGTGATAAAGTTCTCAAAATCTTGAGTCAACACAATACATGTGTCAAATCTCCTCCCAGACAACCACCATTCACATAGGTCTGCCCTCCACGGAACTCAGTCCCAGGACAAACGCAGCCCGATATACTGCACATAAAATACACACGGTTAACAATCATTATTGGAATACTCTCCTCTGCAAAGCATTTGGGGTACAGTGAATCAAATTTTTTTATCTGTGATGAAAAAACACACACATGATGTCAAATAATATGTTAACTTGCCCATAGATTGGTAAATGATGATGTCTGTTCCTACAGGATCATGACAAACAGATGAAGTTCACACTGCTTTGATTTATGTACATAAACAATGTGAGCTAAATGAAAAAAACAAAACAAACCAAAACACCCCAAAAGAACAAAGCACCCAAACAACAACAACAACAACAGAAAAATCAATATCCCCCCCCCCCAACAAAAAAACCCCCCAAAAACCCCAACAGACTGAGTGGCAAAACTTATCACAAATCGTATGACACTTGTAACATTTCTCCATCAGCCATCACCAACAGCAAACTCGATTTCTTCACAGAAATAAAAGTCTATAGCTTTGGTTATGAGCCAGCAAACACAGAACAACAGCAACAAAAACAAAGAAAAACAAAGAAAAACAAGAAAAACAACAACCCTAAAAACAAATAGCCATGTCAGTGTATTCTGACTACTTCAACACAAGCAACCCTTTCTTCATCATACTCTTCAATTCAAACCAAAAAACAAATGTCTACAAAAATGAATCCCAAACAGTTAAACTTCACAGGGGGCACTGAGAATATTCAAAATTAGTCACAAAAACAGTACAAGATTGCGACAACCCTGCATTTGGCACGCGGCCCAACTATGCCCAGCATGCCACAGTGTAACACAACCAGCATGACACATGATTTAACTGTTCTCTTACAGTACCCGTTCGCCTCTACAATATTTTAAAAAATGAAGTTCTGGACAGGAAAATGGGAGCCTCACGGGCACATCTACGACAAGAACCGCACCATGACATTATTCCATACACTTGCATGTCCACAATTCACTAGGGACAGCACAAAAAGAAAAAGGAAACGTTTTATGCCCCCACTAACATGAAACATCAGAAAACAGAGTGAGTATGAGGACAGACATAAAGACGTCGATGATGATGAAGATGATGATGACGACGACAAACACAGATGATGAAGAAAATGATCGATGAGAGATGAGCAGAGAATGGGAATAAGTTAAGTTTGAACAATCCCACACAAAAAAAAACTTTGAGAGAGAGAGTAATCAAAAAGGAAAGCTTCAACAGTCTATACGTCAAAGCTAGATGCATAACGACTTGGTCTGCTTCAGTTGGCCACACTGGCACTCCTGTCTTAACGTCAGATAATCTGAAAGAAAAATTGAAAAAAAAACCTACTGAGCATGAAATGTGCAAAAAAACCTTTGGACGATGCCACAGATGTATCATGTGACTGAAAATATGAATTGAAAATTGCAACAAGAGATGAGGGAGTGGGGACATTTTTCTATAATAAATTGAGTTCCGATTAATCAGGTGCAAGTTCCAACTGCACACATTCAATAAAGCAAACAGCACAAGACTTCCTCCACGCCCTCCTCTTTTCTCCAAAGAGTACCATTATTGAAGTTTTCCTGAGACAATCTGGCAGATTTTCTAGTTTTCTTTAGTATAAGTTTTACAGTATTTTCAAAAGAATTAGGTCATTCAAGTGCTGAAGATTAGAGGTGTTACAAGATAGTAACAAACACAAAAAAAGGAGGAGGGAAAAGGACATCTGGGAGATTGGAGGAACAGCTTCGATAAAAATGTGGACCATCCGCAAGTGCGCCAATACAGTTAACATTCTTATAAAACCTATTTCTATTTAAGAAAATTAAAAGTTTTAAACAAATATTTTAAAAAATTAAATGCTTATCTGCCTTGCTATAGTGAGCACTATATTACAAATACTTGAATGAATCAAATACTAATCTAGCTAAATATAGCTTTGATGCTCATAGTTCATGCATTTGACTTCTTTCCCACCGCGTCTGGCAAAAAAAAAAATCCACCATTACAGAAAAACAAATAGAAAAAAAGGGGGCACGAGAGATTTTACAAAGGAGACTTATCCCGGCCTGATCGCACCTCAAACCCGGCCTCCTGACCTGTCTCACAAAGCTCCAAAGGGGTCATTGACGTTCCCGCCTGCTCCCGGCTGCGGCTGAGGCTGCTGTGGCTGCTGGAAGCCTGGGCCCATCATCGGCATACGTTGCGGAGCTGCGTACATGCCAGGCATCGCCATGCCCTGTTGGGGCATTCCCATCATGGGTTGCTGTAGACAAAACACAAAAAACATACAGAGTTAGTTTTGATAAGAGTCTTACGGCACTTGCAACACAATAAGGTTAGATTAGAAGCATTACAAGAGAGCAACATATGGTCGCCTTTAAGCACAAGGGGGCTATCCCGAAAAATACTGTTTTGAGAAAATCAAAGGTAAAGTTTTTGCCCCTTGTTCAGTTTCTTTGAAATACAAGGAGAGTTTTCTCTATAACCAAACAAATGTACACATCAATGAAACCAAACTTCTCCTATAGGTAGGGCTATGCCCACTTTTGGAGTAGGTCAAGATTTCAGGAAACTCCTGAAATCTGGGTTAGCCTGCTTGTCCTTAAAAGCGACCATATATAAAAAAGAAAGAGGAGAGATCAGGACGATAGATATTTGATAGGAAAAAAGGAGCAACCACACTGGAGCACCCGCCAACCACCTGTTTACACATAGAGAAGGGATCAGTTTGTGGAAGTTCTTTTAGAGCGGGGGTGTGACAGATGAAGAGAGAAAGATCTGAGGGAAAGAAAAGAAGTGGGACCTACTTGTGGCTCCCTACAACCATCTGTGCAAAAGGATGTTCAAGTGAAAGAGAAGTTTACTAACATGATGGTCCATTTTGAGGTGGAAAACAAAGCAAACAATTTGTTGTTGTTATTGATCCATCAACAGCTGGGCTTTCACCCTTCTGTCCAATGCCACAAAGCCATAAAAGCATGTTTGCTTAAGTTGCTGTAACATTCCACAAAAGGTGTTGTCAATGTTAGTGTAATGTATGAATGATGCTATGATATGTATAGCAATGACCACGAAAATCCTTTTTTTGCCAGAAAGTGTTTGCAAATAGGTGCATTTTGTAGCTTTATCTTCACAGAGCATGGAACTTTTTGAATTTTTGAAATCCATCAATAAACAAAAAAGTTACAGATTTTTTAATCAATTAATTTCTGGTACACTTTTATATAATGAAAAAAGCCCAAAATATGGGACGTTCTTTGGTGAGTTTTGAGACAATATTCGTCATAACTCGCTCATTTCTCGGAGTATTTAAAAGAAACTTGGCGACCCAGTACATTTTCTAGTGCAGAATCTAGTCCTGCTTTCAGATTTTTCATAGCTATCCTATTTTTTGAGTTATGAAGACGTTTATAGGTAAAAATGTGGCGGTTTTCGGTGCGTTTTGAGACAATATTTGTCATACCTCGTCTATTTCTTGGAATATGTAAATGAAACTTGGCAGTCTAGTACATTTTTTTATGCAGAATCTAGTCATGCTGTCAGATTTTTAATATCTGTCATACTTTTTGGGTTGTAAAGACATTAACAGGTAAAAAAGTGGCGTTCTTTACAGATTTACAAAGATTATCAGTCATATGTTCTCCCAAAGTCATGATATTTGAATGAAACTTGGCAACATAAAAGGTTCCTCCTTGCCAAGCAATGTTCTGGATCAATTTGTCACAAAAATGTAAGTAGAGAGCTACTAATAAATCCAGTTCTGTACTAGTAAAAGCATGCATACTTTGTTATAGAAAATAAGATCGTCTCTGTGTATATCCATTGTTGGACAGTGTCCTATTGTGTGTTAGATTAAGATGCGTTCAGATAATATAGTTTACAAGTCATGGGAATATTTCGCACGTGTAGGCTACAACTCATACATATTTACACCCCCCCCCCCTTCTCTCTCTCTCTCTCTCACACACACGCGCGCACACACACACACATGCACGCACGCGCACTCACGCACGCACGCGTGAACGATAACAATGTATAAACGGGACTATCTTCCCAGACTGGACTAAATAAGTACCATACTCTTTAATAACAATCTTAATGCCTCACTTTTCCAAACAGAGCACACAGGACGAGTCCAAGTGTGTGCTTTCCCAAGAGGGGGGAATAGGCTTTCATAACGCAAACACAATGCCATACCACTTCTCAAGATGTTTGCTTTTCTGTTTCTATTCTTCTGTCATGCAATCAAGCAAATAAAAATGACTACATATATTGTATTGTGACTAAAATGCAACAAAAACGCAAGTTATCAAGGCCCCCGTTTAGTTTTCAAGTATCCTTCCCCCCTTTCCGGTTCACATAAGCGGGGCCTCGTTTGTAGCGCCCGAGGCGACCGATGGCTGATGACGTCACTCAGTGGAAATTTCCCAGCAGCAGGACGTTCACCCAGAACGCGCAAATGGCTATGTCGCTTTTTCCCTTAGTTACTCCCACATTTTTAAAGATTACGCGAAAACCGCTAAACACAGAAGCTTGAAATTTTAAGGGAATAAAGAAAAATGGTGTACAACATATCAGTCAGTTTGACAAATCACAACTCCGAAAAATCTTCAAAGCGCACCACATCAACCACTTTCGCAAACGTTTTCGACTGCTTCTAGGATGGGTACAATGTTGTCAAACTGCATACTACGAGATTGACCTCTTTTCTGATTGGCTGCCAGGTTTCATTCATATCCATTCACGAGAAGCGGCGTGAGAGCGAGTTGAAGACAACAACCTTTGCGTTAGTGCGTCCCACGCTACGGGGGCCAAAAATCGGCAGAACAAAACGCGCTCGGTGGGCATTGCTAATATGTAAAAATGGGAATGAACTCGGTTGCGAATGTTGAAATAACGATTCTTTAATATCACAATTATTTCCCCTTCTTGATCATTGATAAGTCACATATTGTCTCGTTTTGAATTCACACGAGATTTCAGTGTAAAAGAAACAACAATAAATCAGTTTTCCGGCAAGTAGGCAGGAAACCGGATGTGTTTTCGTATTCTTTACTACTTGTAATCTTTTTATAATGTGAGGCCATATGCAGACGTAACAACTAGGTCTTCTCAGAGGGAGGAGTGTAGTCTGTCATTTAGTGCTGTGTCATGGAACACATGATGATCTACTTTACGTTGACAAAATGCCTTTTTTCTTGAAACTACTGTGAATTTTTAAAAAAGGCGTTTTGTCAGCTGACGGGCAGAGCAGTCTTGGCACCTGACCCTGACATCCAAGACTATCTAGCCAAGATTTGCCAGTTTTCATGATACAGCTCTAAAACCAGCTCTAAGCTATCATTTACAGATTAAAAGGGGAATTACTGTTCTTACCAATCTTTTGAAATTTTGGGCAGTGACGAGCTTTTTCAATTTAACATTTGAATACCAGGTGTCATTAAAATTGTCGGTAGCTTAGATATAAACTGAATTTCCTGAACATGGAAAATTACGAAGAAGATCAAGATATAGATTTTTTAACTTCAAAGAAAGCACATTAAGTGAACACATTGACCAGCCAATAATCTCAGTGCTCCGTACTAATTCCTGGTGAAAAAAACAACAAAAACAAAGATGAAAAAAAAATAAAGTGCTACAAGAATAAATGTGCACTTAGACAGCTATAAGTTTCCAGAAACTCTTACATACCAAAACAATATGTGTGATACAACTCATTTAGTTTTAGTCCTTCTCTGGCTTGAAAATTCACCGGAAATTTATATGAAAAGTGTTTACATCCATTAGACGACCATGAGATGAATCAACTTACCATCATGGGCTGTCCCATGGGGGCTCCCATAGGCTGGTTGTACATCATTGGAGCACCAGGCGCTCCCATTGGCTGCTGAAAAAAAGCAAACAAAAAAATTTTCATAGAATATTGAAAATGACAGACACCAAATGTAAAACGGTAATTTCATAATACCAGAACACCTGACAGGAGTGGGCTATAATGTGATAAGACTGCTGTCGCACTGACTGTATTACCCCTTCATCTCCGACAAGTGCTCCTAGCGGCTCGCGGTCGGAACCGCAAAATTAAAAAATTCCTACAAACTGAAAAAGTTTAACGTGTCTCGCGCGCTCATATGACCTTCTGCAGTTGCGAGCGCCGTAAAACACTTACCAAAAAAACCAAAACAAAACAAAACAAAAAACACCCTGTAGAGTACGTACTATGCCCGGCTGCTGGAAGCCCGGCTGTCCCCAGGCTGCGGGCGCGGCGGGCGTGGTGGACTGGGCTATCGGCTGTCGCTGGAATGCACTGCCACCCGTCAGCTTGCTCTCTCCTTTAGGCTGCCACTGGTGGTCTCTGTAACAACAAGACAAACAGAGAAGATATGAGTCATGACTGATTGTTGGTATGTTTGTTTGAGTAAACTGAAGAACATCGACACAATAATGGTCATTTAGCGCTGGATAAATTAAGTAAGACAGACAGACAGACAGACAGAATCAACTGAAGGAAAGTAAAGAAGTAGGATCTACAGTGGTGCCCTCCAATCACCTGCTGATTGTTAACTTCTCAAATCTAGACAACCCCCCTGAAAAATATGGACCCCCCACGGCATCTGATTAAAGTGAATAAAACAGGAGCAACGCAACATCTAGAAAACTGTGTGACCAAGTGTCAGTAACAAGGAAGGAAACAACACAAGTTGGGCATTCACCAATGCCACCCTGTAATGTGTTCTGCTATCCACGAGAAGGACGTGATCTACTTCATGGGGAATCTTTGGAACAGACCAGTACACAACAATGACTTGAAATCCAAAACAAAACCCACAAGTTGAGGTGAGTGGCGGGTACCACGAGCAACCACAATAGCTACTGCATGTCACAAGGTCTTAGTTTAAGAAAAGCACATCAACGCAACAAGTCATTTTGAATGCAGAAAAAGCAATGCAGACAGAAAGAAACAAACAGAAGGAAAGGATTCAACCATCTGCATGTCATAAGGAACAGATAGGGAGAACAGAAACAGTGAGAAGAAAAAGCAGACCTCACAAAGGCACACTGCCCTCCAAATCTAGCCTCATTGCCACAAGTGCAGTTTTTACTTTTTGTAAGTTTTATGGCACATGCAAAATAATAGCGTCATACAGATGTCGTTGATCAGAGGTGTTACAAGAGAGTTACAAACACAAAAATGAAGGAGTAGAAATAAGGACAATAGATGTTTGATAGGAAAGAAGGAGCAAACCACACCAGACAACCTGTCAACCACCCTCAAATGTAGTTTAAGATAAGACAAAAATACACAAACATTAAACTTACATGTAAAGACGATTATTTTTTTTATAGTAGAGGGTTTTACTGCGCTCGCAACTGCATAAGGTCATATGAGCGCCAAGGGGTGGGTGTCAACAGAGAAGTCTTTACAGGGAATCAAGCTTCGACTGCTCACCTCTCTAGCTTCAACAGCACAAGGTCCGCTTCGACTATCAAGGCACCCCGGAAATAGCAGGTCACAAGAGAGTGACAAACATACAAAAGAAGTAGAGGAAAATGACAATAGTAAGGATCAAGAAAGAAAAAGCAGCAGTTCCCTGTTGTAGATCAGGCACAGTTATGAGCGTGACATGAGTCAGCCCATTTACAATTCTACTCTGCTTGAATGAGAAATGTCCCCCCTTTGGGAATGGCCTAAAGACACTTCAGTCAGTGGCACTGCCCCGGCGGGTACCTGTAAAGACTTGACTGCTTAAACTTTTAAAAATACACATCACAATTCTCTGTAAATTCTTGAAAGAGATGTTTGAACAGTTTTACTTCTGACATAACATTCTCTTGTACCTTTTCAGTGAAGTGTGGCAGCAGAAAATGTTCTATCCCAATAAACCTCTCCTTTCCTTTACCTGTGTAACCCTTCAACTATGACCCATCAACAAAGAGCCAACACCCAAAGCAAATTAAAAAATACAAAGCCAGAAAGTTAACAAGTGTTTTTTTTAAGGTTTTTTTTTCCCGTAAGAGTTTTACGGCACTTGCAACACAATAAGGTCATATAAGTGCCGAAGATTAGAAGTGTTACAAGGGAGTAACAAACACAAAAAAGAAGGAGGGGAGATAAAGACGATAGATGTTTGATAGGAAAGAAGGAGCAAACCACACCAGAGCATCCACCAACCACCCACGTTAACAAGTGTGAAACAGTTTGCACACCATCACTTTTTTGAAAGGATGCACCCAAAAGTACTAGCAAATTGCTACTAGACGATACCATTGCAGTAGCTTTTGTGAGGGCACATCATATGTGCTCGAGCATGTGTGTTTCTTTGTGTGTTCATACATATTTCCATATTATAATAATTTTTAAAAAAGTAATGGAAATAATAATAATATTTGCATTTACATAGCACATATCCACGCTCAACAGCATGTTCTATGCGCTTTACAACTATTGTTACCCCAGCAGACACTCGGAAACCTTCTCCGCTTCCCAGAAAGCATCCAGGGCTAGCTGTGGATTTCAGTAAATCCCACGGTCTCAAGCATTAACAAACTGACAAGGTCTTTCACTGTCTAGAGCCGGGTACCCATTTCTACCTAGGTGAAGAGAGGAATATTCGTGTAAAGGGCCTTTCCCAAAGACACGATGTCAGGCCCCTTATAAATTTGAACCCACAACCTTGTGGCTCCGAGAGCCTAACCACTAGGCCACCAACACCACAATAAGTGCTGGTACGTGTAAGTTTTAGCATAAAATTAAAAGACTATAAACGTTATACACAAGTGACATACATTATTATTCCCTTTTTTCTTGAAAGACTCACTTTTTGAGCTGGCTGGCCCCACCGGAGACACTGAGATTGGTGGCCAGGGAGGCCAGGGAGGAGTCGAGGTCCGAACCTAGGCCCTGTGCCTGAGGCTGATTCGGCGCTGCATGGTTTGGAGAACTCTTGTTCATGGGCTGCAGCACATCGCCAAATGCGTCAAAACCTGGCAGGGGAGACAGTGGATGTTAGTCAACAGATCCACACACTAGACATTTGGTACTATTTCATCATTACCCTTCACTTTTTATGCAAAAAATTTCTCAACTAATTTCTCTTAGCCACTTTTCCCAAATCTAAAAAAAAAAACCATTGACAGGAAGTCAAATACTTACAACAAACTGATGTATGAGATAAAACTCACTTAAAGATCAACGCTGGTATCCTTTCTGTCTGTCAAAACTATAGGTACAACATATTGCTCTTCTTTGTGAAACAAAACAGGATGTATTACAGAAATGGTTATAGTGGGACAGGGTTTGAAATAACAAGTGGATAAAAGTTAGAGTGAAAGTACCATATTTTGAGTTTGGGGGGGGGGGGGGGGGGGAGTGAGGGAAGGTTGGAGAAAGGTGATATTACGTGTTTAATAAATTATGGATATACGTGTAACATACACTACAACCATGGTAAAAACACAGCATGCCACGCCCACAACCAATTGATAACACATGCAGATCAGGAACACATTTTCATCTGTTCTTTTAAGACACACTGATTTTGTTTTAAATCATTAAAATACACAACACAAACAAGTTTAAATGCTCTTTTGTCTTAAAGTGGGTTGAAGGTTTGAACAATATTTAAAAACTAAACATCATAAGTCATTCTCTCCCTAGAAATCCTGAAATCTCTGGGGGCCATTAAAAATCAAGATCAGGAAAAACTCTGCATAGCATAGTCAAGACGTCAAAAACATACGCGCTGTCTATAAAAAGGCCTATAAGTTTGACGTTTTACTATCATTCTTCAAATCCTGGTAGCTATAAAATCTAAAGTATTTTCTTTTATTATAAACACAACATACGCCTCATGTACTTTGAAAAATAAGTATGCTTCAGTTTGAAAAAAACTAAAGATAAGAAAGAAAAATCTAGGGTGGAAAAGATTGTGGATGACAAGAAACAGAAAGTAATCTAATGACAATTTTCTAAAACCACATGAGAAAAAGCAAAGCATTAAAAAAAAAAAAAATCTTTAAAAAAAAAGTTATTCTGTTTATTGCCTTAAAAATAATTTTTTAACTTGTGAAAAGGGCGATGAACAAAAAATTGTGCAGCTCCAACATGCAAACCGACATCACGCCCCTAAAAGAAGTCAATATAGTCCCGAATCCATCCAAAACCAAGGTCAAAGCACCCAAAACATTTTTAAACCATTTTTTGAATATTTTTTGGGTCTCATAAAGCTTATCTTGTAGGCTACAATGTTTTTTTAACAATCGTATTAACTTCAAAGTCTTCATTAAGTCGCCTTAAATGGGCTACTTTCAGTTTTGCTTTTGAGAACGGCCAGCATATGATCTGCAAAATTATGTCTTAATTTTAAGTTAAAGACCTTTGTGCACATATGCATACACACCCACATATGTATGAGCCCACAATCATAAGCTCATACTCACAAACACACATAAAACATACCCCATAAGCATCACAGACACACATAATATACTCTCTAAAAAACATGGGCGCACACAAACACACACACATACATAAAACATACCCCCATAAGCATACATACACACACACACACACTCACACAGATAAACATGTACACATCCACACCACCACAAAACTTCTGAAAAATATTGCTTTCCTTGTTAACACCACGAAACCATAAAAAAAAGACTGGTTTAATGCAACTGTGACATTCAAATATTTTCAAATCAGAAGTCAACATGGTGACTCCAACATGATTTTGTTCAAAACCTTTTACTTTGAAAGCGATAAATGCTATAAACTTTAGTGTGTCTTGATAACTGAGTCCAAAAAAGACTTTTCGAGTATCTTTTAAATCCCAAGTTATTCTGATCTGTTACACTGGATCGGAAACCAGCTCATCAACAAAATAGTTCCCTCATGGGAGTCAAATTCATATCTTTTGCATGCACAGCGAGAAGTTTAACCATTACATCACAGACAATGGCAATCCTAATCATGTCCATATTACTGATTCACATGAGAGTTGTGCCAGGTAGTCCACAGAAAAAGAAAAGAAAGGAACAGAACACATGACACATGTCTATTCAACAGATGCCTCAGTACCTAACTTATCAGTTTCAAAAACACTCAGAACAAGGATATAAATATATATATATATATATGCCATAGTTTATATCACAAGCAAAGTACAAACATGAGGGGAAAAGCCGATAGCTGAGGGAGGAAGCATAATACGATCTAAACTTTTCTAAAGTTCAAATTGAGATTGGAGCTAATCACACATAGTTGCTAAAGAGATACAATTTTAAAAAACTCAACAACAACAACAACAACAATCTAAAAAGAGCCCCTAAGGTAAAAGAAATTTCAAAGAAAAAACTGCAGCATCAAGGTAATATCATGTCTGTGTCCACTACAAAGCACAGTTTCCGACACTACGCCCAGACACAGCACACTAGAAAAACTTAATTAAAGCCTTTGGTTTTCATAATTTAATAATTTTTTTGGAATGTCACAACATAGTGGAATCAGGTGGTTGTCAATTTTTGGGCATATGTAGTCATACATATCATATTACAGTTTGTTTGTCTTGCTTTTGATGGAAAAAAAATCTGTCCATCTTGAATAGTGTTTGAAGGCCTGGTGTCAGAAGTAAAATAAGTAAAAGATGGACGCCAAAGTAAGGGGACTTTCAATCAAAGATTGAGAGTCCTAGGGAACTGCAAATTTACATTTTTTATGCCTTTCATCAAGTATTTTAATAAAATCGCCTCAGAAATTTGTTTTTAATGAATGCAAAAGTTGTTGAGTCAAAAGAAAAAAAGATTCAAAGAAAAAATTGCTCAACAGGTGGAAAATTGTCAGTTTCTATGATATCAATATTTTGATGAGTGCCTGATTTCACCACGATGACACACACATGTAGGTGTTTTTAAGACCCATTGACACAGTTTAGATCATTTAGGAGGCAGGCTTCTGACCTTGCCTCTTGGGGCCAACCCACGCTGAGAGGGATACATCCCATAAAAAAAGACTGAGATACTGAAAAAAAAATGTTTCTCCCCACTCCAGAATCAAGCAGGTCTCCTGTGAGCAACAGCAAAGCACATTATAACTGCTACACCACAAGACACCAGTCAGAAATCTGTGGCATACATTGTTAAACAAAGACTGACATTCCTAATGAGAGACATACTTTCTTTCTCCATATTTATTCTCATAAGCTTTATCTTAAGGGGACCAAACTCAAACAAAATAATTTCTGATGACAAGGATCAGAATCATAATAACAACAGAGGACAACAGAGGATAAATACGCAATGGATGGTAAGACCAATCAACTAGCAAACTACTTAGGGAGGGAGGATGGAAGAGAGAGAGGGGGGGGGGGGGAGGAAGAGAGGGAGAAAACCTAGCGGTTGGCCCTACAGAAAGGATCACATCTCTCAAGCCTTAATGGGGGGTGTCGTGGCTATTAGTTGTCACAGCAGAAAGAAAATACATTACATCGAAAACAGGATAGGAGAATTGCAAAAAGCTGACCACAAAATTTGTTTTTAATAAATTCCTACTCGGCTCTCTAATAATAAGCAATTGGAACCCTGTGTTTTTGTTAAACAAGTTTTCTGTCCCGTTCTAGAAATATTTAATACGGAGGGATTTTTATGTAGTTCCAGTCAGTAACATTTCACTCTTTTCCATCTCTAAATTAATTAAGACAAAGCTATGTAAGCCTCTTCCATTATGCACTTTCCATATCACATAAACAAGTGAAACTGACAATGACCCATGAAGGGGGCGGGGCGCTTGATAAAGACCCAACAAAATCGCAACACGCTGAGAACAGGTGCTAAAAATTGAAAGGGCACATTCCCAGCTTTCAAATGAGATCTAAAAGTATTTTTAAAATAACAATTTCTCATCTGATCTTTTCAACCCTCTGAAAACACATATGGCATTAGCACATCTGAGGGGTAGCAAAGTTATTGACAACAAGTGACTTGTGATGACAATTGTATGGGACAAAATATGAAGAAAAGAATTGTCTTAAATAACCAATTGAAAAAAAATAAATGTCATAAAGTCTTTTATATCAATATGATGCCACGTCATTGGCCATTTCAGGTAATTTAATCAAAATCCAAAATGAGAAGCAAAACAAGCGAACCTGTAGGCACAGCAGGGTATTTGATGTAAAGAGAAGCACGTCAAGATAATGGACATTTTGTACAGGGGAAAAAAGCAAGACAGACAGAGAGACAAAAGAGGGGTGGCAAAGAAACAGGATGTACTTGAAGAAGTCTCCAGTCATCGACACAGCCGAAACAAAGAACACAATGAATGCAGACACAAATTTGACAACACTTTGGGGCACAGAGGAAGGCAAAAAGGAGGGAGGGATTGTGGGCGGAGGTTTGGGTGGAGGGCACAGTAGTGAAAAAAATCTCATTACTTGAGGCAGGGCCTGGGACTACTGGTGAGGGCCCAGCACTGAGGCCTTTGGAAGACAAGAGATGGAGTGCAAGGAACACAGTATCAGTATTGCCATGATAGACATGTAAAACTAAGAGCTGTTCACACAGCAATGCCACAATAGTTTTGTCAAATAAAAAAACAACAACCAAAGAATTTCATGATTATAACCATTTGTATATGTTGTAAAGCTTTATGACTATTTCCTCTAAAAAAAATCAATTATGAGGGAACCAGTTTCTAATAGCCGCAAAAATACACAATGACACTGAAGTGAACGTGCTAAATTTCCTTCAGCTTCTGAGAAGACTCTTTACTCTGTACAGACTACATGCCTTAAAAATGTGTACAAACGCAACCCCTCCCCCCTCCCTGCCCCAACAATTCTATGCTAAAACAGGACTTTTTCAAGAGGTTAATGTGGAAATGCAGCAGTAGAGAAGAGACGACTTTGTCAAATCTAAACTGTGCTCAGTGATGAATCATGGAACTAAAAAAAGAAGACACTGCCAAGTGTGGATGTGAATGCAGTGGCAAGGCATTAACAGACACATAAATACCCCCCTCCCCCTCCAAGCTAAAAAAAATTGGGCCACTCTGGAATACCTAATATCATAGTAAAAAGTGCCCAGCATTCATAAAGGTATCCATGAGCGAAGAGCCCACAATATGTCTTTTTTTTTACCAGCTCTGAAGACTGCTAGATCGCTCACAACAGCAACATATTCAGAGCTACTGAGACACCGGACTGGTGGTGACAGATAGACAGACAGCCACAACTTTCAGATAATAATGAACACAAAGTATCAAACGAAACGTGGAAACAATCAACCAAATACATCCAATATCTTTTTTTAAAGAAGCCTACAGGGAATACAACAACAAGTTTTTAAAAAAGTCTTCACGCTCATTCACGGTGTGGAACATGAACATCATTGTGAAACAATGAAGAAAAAGACTGCCACTTCTAGACAAGCCAAACAACAAAACACAAAGGCTGACAGAGGGACGGACATACCCAACATAAGGAAAAGCTTTGGCTGTGACAAGTGGAAACAATAAACTACTGGCACAGAGGGCACACTCTGCTCTACAAACTCCAAAACTTAAATACTTCGACAACAAAATTTGCTGGAAAACATCTGACAGTCATTGCCTGCAGAACAACATACGACCAAAATTATGAATGATCTGAAGCAATGAACTTCTAAGATTAACAGAACAGAAAGAAACCAGGAAATAACTTCTTCAACAGAAAAAAATCTAAGAAATGAGATGGCCAAATGAGTACAAACGAACCAAAATCTGCAATATGTATATGAAACAAAGGACACAGTGAGCGGCCGACCACAACACACTAGTGACACACATACACACACAACGCGTGTAGAAAGGCACAAGCCAAGCTCTAGCTGAACAAAGAGCTGGCAGGATGTGTGTGAACGGCCACAAGGCAAGGGTACAACAGCGTATGTCTACCGGTACACAACAGCATTCGTCTATCGGTACACAACAGCATGACGATGCGCTCACACACCAAGAGGCATGAAGAGGAAGAAGAGACAGTACCTTGACCTGACAGGTTCGCTTCCTTCTCCGCACCGACCTCGTCTGGAGCCCGCTGCTGCTGCTGCCCCCCCTCCATCCCGTCCCCTGTCATCACGTAACCACTGCCCATAGGGGGCAGGCCGCCAGCTGAAACCATCGCATGTCCAGGAGACACGGGACGGGCTGTGGCCCCTGCTGCGCCACCCATAGACTTGCCCGCCGCGCTTTTCGAGGGCGACATGGAGAGACCCAGGGCCTTGACTGCGTCCTCTAGTCCTGGGCCCGATGGGGAAGAAGAGAGAGAGGCTGCGGGAGACTTCCCACCGCGGGTCATGATACGCACGGGCGACCCACCCACACCCATAGACAGGGACGGGCTACCGGGGGCCTGGGCTCCTATTCCGGCCCGAGCGCTCGCAATGTTGGCCCCTGGTATGGCCACTGGCACGGAGGGCTGGGCCATAGGTTGACCGTAATACTGGCCTGTGCCACCGCTGCTCACCATACCCATACCAGGCATCACAGGGGCGGGGCCACCGAAAAAGCCACCAGAGGGCGATACTGTTGGGGGACCTCCCAGGCCAGCCGGCATGGGAGGCTGTTGTGGGGCGGGTACCCCCGGGCCAAACAGATTGGCCGAATCATCCAAGCCACTGAGAGGGGAGGGGGCCCTTCCCATCAGGGGGCTAGGGGTTCCAAACCCGGGGATGGGAGAGGGGGTCGGGGAGATGTTATGGGATTCCGCGCTGGTCTCAAACTCAGCAAAGGGGCTTCCACCACTAGGGGGCGCCGGGGAGGGCTGCTGCAGCGGGCCGGCTCCAAACTCAGAGGGCAGGCCGGGGGAGACGCTCTGGCCTCCAGACCCGTCCAGGAGGTCGAGAGGTGACGCCAGTTCCAGTCCTAGTGGTCAAGGGAGATGACGGGCACAGAGGCAAGTGCGAGCAAGGAGGAGAAACAGAGATTTCACACACAACATAGCACGCTCAGATCAGAGGAAGCAAAAAGATCACTGGAACTCTCATCTCAGGTCACTTATAATTCGACACTCTGGAGAAAGACCTACTGCCACAGGTCCATAGCACTACATTTATTGGAGGTTCAGAGACAAAATGCAATGGAAGGGGAGGGGGGCAGGAAACTATGAGAAAAGTTAAAAGTAGACGAACAAATATCAAGAGATAAATTTGAAACACAGCATTAAATTCAGTGGCAAACGTTAAGCATATGAAAAGTTTAAATAATAAGCTTGGCAACTGGAATCATAGTAAGTGATTATTCAGTTAAGAAATGGGAAAAATTTAGTGTGCATGAAACAATGAATTACATAGCTTCAAATACATAGAAAGCAAAAAAGTTTAATGTATGAATTGTCGGCTTATTTAAAGGAAAAAACTGCAATTATCAGGGGGTCACTTAAACTCACATCATTGTTGATAGATAAAACTAGCCAGTTAATTTCCATCATTTTTCTCCTGCCTGGCACCTGTCACTCAAAATGAGATGAGAGTCATTGCTACTCTTTACTCATATAAGCCAGAAAATCTCATCTCAGTACTTTAAAACGTGGACATAAAGCAAAGAAACATAATTCTAAACCTCGTCGTTTTATTGTTTCCCCCAAACTATTCTAGCTTAAAAAATCATTCATGTTTACTGAAGCGATTCACTTACATAAAATTTGAACATTTTCTTTTCTTTTTTTTCCATTAAGCTTCCCGTTCACAAGGTACAAAAACCACCGATTATTTTCATATCAACAAAATAACTTCACGACAGGGAAATGCAACCCCCACGGACATGAGTCAAAACACAGGAGATATCTGTGTAATAAATAGAAGGGCAGCGCCCTGACCTCTCGAATAACTGAGGTGAGTATAGTGTGGTGAGTAAATACAGTGCAGGTTGAGTTAAGCTAGTCGCAGAGTGCCTAAAGCCGTACAGGAAGTGCTGGGCGAGATACCGATGGTGTTAGCTGTCAGAAGAACACAACAAGCTCCAGAACCTGTTGTTTGATTTGAGGGGGGGGGGGGGGGAAGCTGCTGTTACTATACCTGGGGGCGCCTTAGCTACTTGGGCAATGCTGGGGGTTGCACCAAATCCTGATCCAGCTGTAGTAGTGGTTGTTGTTGCCGTAGTTGTTGTTGTTGTTGTTGTTGTTGATGTGCACATTGTGTGTGCAAAGTGCCACGGGCATTGTTCACAGACCCATCCAACCCAGATGCATGCACGCACCAACAACCACACAGACAAACACCCCACGCGTACACATACACACACGCACGCACACGCACACACATACGCCCGTGCACACAAACACGCGTGCACGTGCACACACACACACACACACACACACACACACGCGCGCGCACACACACACACACACACATCAACCAGTGGTCAGTCAGTATGGTGGTGGTGGTTGCCATGGCGACAGCGGCCAGTCAGCACAGAGTGTAGACGTGATCAGAGGCAACAATAGCGGCATGCACACACACACACACATGTGGACAGAGAGGGGGAGAGAGGAGGAAAAAAAAAAAGCGAGAACATGCACAGTGTTAGCCCATGTGAGTGAGATATGCTGTATAAGAGACAATGTTAATACATTTTCTAACACATCAAGAGAGAGCAAGGAGTCCCTGTGCTCTCTGATGTTCTGCACAAAATGCCGTCAACCTATTTGTAATTTTCCCTTTTCCTACCCACAACATGTCAGTAAAGCGTTTCAACTATAGCCACATGGCTCTACAGAACTCAGCAAAAATCAATGAATAGAACAAAAATAAAAATTAAAAGTTACTCTTCAATCTGAAAATAGGAGGAGTAAGTTAAGCAAGCAAATTTTCAGTGTGATGGCCTCTCTTCTCAAACACTGGAGCTTAGCGAACCCTAGCTTCCCAAACCAAGGGACCAGACTCTTGCCTGGGCAAACATTCACACAATAACTTGTAACAAACAGACATTGTAACTTCGCACACTATTATAAACTTTTCTCTTCTTTTTGAAAAGCAAAATTTTCACTTTGTCAACCATGCCCTATTTCTTTACAACTTCAAGATCAAACCAAATTAAGTGTAACGTCAGTAATTTCTCAAACGATTGAACTTGAGTAGAAATATCAAGCTGAAATAAATACTGAGGTGGATAAATTCATCTATACATTTCTACATTTATATGAACATAAACCATGTACTTATTGATTCATTGTCTGATAATTCATCTGTTTGGCTCTACAGATGAATATCATCTTGAAGGTATGAAATCAGAGTCAATTTCTTTAGACAAAATTTGACCCTGCCATTCTCAAAGCTACATTTCTCTGACAATACAACTTCCAACCAATGGACTGAGAACAATCATTTCTTTTTGCAACTTGCAGTGCCTGAACAGCCACTTGTCGCTATTTACAGCATACGCAGCGCAACCTATTGTGCAGTAACGCTGACTGACTCACTGGTCCTCTTGTATCAAAATGTTTTCTTTTCTCATCCATTCTCGTCCCTTTCTATGAAAGGATGTTTTTAAAAA
>NW_004797289.1:2184962-2212462 GCF_000002075.1 Aplysia californica | reverse complement strand
AATCAAAAATGTTCTAAAAGGTGCTTTTCTGATTTTCTTTGTGGTTCAGTATGTCAAAGATTTTGTTGCGTTTATCAAACTAGATTCAAAAACATGTTAAGCCTTTACATTCAAAAAGACTTTACAGAATTTGACTGACGCAAATATATGACACTCTATAGTCTTCACAGCTACACTTCAGCAGTCACTAAAAGACTCAATCTCACAATGCCCTTTATATCAATATGGAAAATGTACAAATGTGTGTACAAAGTCAAATGTAAATTTGGTTTTAAAAAAAATAAAAATAAATCATAAGAAACAAACAAAAAGCAATAGTTCCCAAATCCTGATCTCATGATGACCAAGAAAGGTCAAATGGTAAACGTGGACCATGCTAGGGGTGGGAGAGTAGATAAAGGAAAGACAGTTATGATAATGTTCCAGTTAGTCAAGGTACACTGGTGAGTAACATTGTGAGTTAACATAGTCGGGAGGGTCAGGTAGAACCAAACAGTGGAATAAAGCAGCGCCTCTCAACAGGATGGCCATGGTCAGTCCTCTGAAGCACTGCACAGTGATTAGAACATGCAGTACTTAAACGTTTTTTCCCCCCCCTTGTTTCTAAAGCTATGCTTCATTCTTAACAACTTTGCTTAGTTCTTGACAGCTTAGCTCAACAAACCTTTTCTACATGTTCTAAAAAAATATTTACCTTTTTAGTTATGTGACATGTCACCTACTTTTCCAACATTTTTTTTCTTGTTTAAATACGACCATCTATAACGAGGATATAGATTGCAGAAAAAATCTATATCCTCCTTCAGACGAACGTGCATAAACAACAGTGAGTAATTTTTCATTGTCCTGACAAAAAAAGGAATCTTGTACCTTATAGGCTTTACATCTATTTGTGAAGATAGACACGAGAAAAAAAGGAACTGAGGAAGGCTTCAGTATGAAAGATAGGAAATCCTCTCAGAGCTCCACTATCAGACTTTTTAAGTCTCACAACTCTCTCTGAGAGAAAAAAATGCATGCTTTTCACATCTACTGAAAACGCAACACACGCAAACACAAACTGATAACAGGAACGACAAAACAATTTCTTTTTTCAAAACAAAACCAAAAGAAGAATCGAGATAGAACTACGTAACCTACCAACCAATCGATGCAACACACAGATCTAGGTCTGACTACTAGTGAGACAAAATATATGACGGGTGAACAGTTCTACAAGGGAGTGGGAGGGGAGGGGCAGGAGAGGGGGATAGAAAATAACTGAAGCCATCACACCAACATGATAGCAAAGATGATCTGTTCACAGTAGACTCTAGGCCATCATCAGACCTACTTAAACCTACCCTTATCTTCCTGATTAAATTATTTGTCCATAAATCACGGCATTAAATCTACTATTTGACAGCGGAAAAACTCATCACTGAGGTATAGCTCCGTAAAATCGAGAGAACTACTTGAGAAATATGCCAGGAATAAATAAAGGAGCAGTTCTAACTCCGTACAGAAAGCTTTCATTTCACAAATGTTCAGGGAAAGAACAAAAACATAAACTGAGTGGGTGGGTACACAATTTCCTCCCTCTTTTCCAAAGAAAAAGTGATGGCGATATGTACACGGCTATTGTGTATTAATGTCTATTGGGGAAGGGGGGGGGGGGGGGGGGCGCCCAAAAACTAAGGGAGAGTGGAACCGGAAAACTAACACAACAAGGAGCAAGTATAATGCTTATTACGCCAAAAATTCAAAAATTCAACAATTCAACAAATGCAAACTTATGTAACAAAAGATTTGCGCCAAATGTGTTAGGGGTTAATGTTGGGTAAGTAAAGACAAAGCGTCAAACAAGGTCCCCACAAGGGCTGCTCAGAGAGTATAATGCTCGGATGAAAATTATACTTTTCTTCTTTTTTTTAAAATAAAAGGTTCTTTCAGCTGTCTTCTTTTTCCTTTCCTTTTCAAAACAACTAATTAGGAGACCACAATTACTGATAATACAAGGAAGAACTGGGAACTGATGGTCTGGTAGGGATGGAATTAGACAAATGAAGGGTCTGGCGGGGGTGGGGGGTGGGGAGGGGGAGGTAGTGGCCATGAGTGAGAAGGGGACATAAGAAGGGAGGGAGGGAGGGATCATCTCTGCTCACATATCTGCGGCACAAAGTGTGACGAGGAATCTACTCACAAAAATATTCTCCCCGCCGGCTTCTCCTTCAGGCTCAACACTGGGTTGAGTCTCATCCGAAGCCTGCTCGAGAGATTGTAGCGAGGGCGGCACAAGCAAAATATATGGTTTATTCACACAGGGTCATCATCATCATCGGGCTTGTTCAAGATGGACAATTCAATCACGAGAACAAGACAGAGATCGTACAAACCTACACCATGGAAATGTTTCCTGTACTTAAAGTTAACCATTAATTATATCTCACACAAACACAATACTACTTAAATAACAAAGAAAAAAACTGTACGCGTTGTAGGCCTACTGTCCCACTGACATAATTTAGATCATTAACAAGGTGGTTTACCTATGAACAACATTTCAAAATTAATCAAAATCTGAAAACGGTCAGGCACTTAGCATTGCCACTTCTACGAGTACGCAAATATAAATAAGACGCATTTTTGTTGACACAAATTTTTCCCACAATCTGCAGAGAAAAATCTAAAATATCTCGTGACCATCGAGAGGTTGGCAGGGTTTGAATATTGGACACTCCAGAGCAAAGCCCAAGACGGAGGAAAGCACAAAAAGACATACTCAAAAACTGTGTCATTCACAACCAATGTTACAGTCTGAAGACTTCAGTCAGGACCATAAATGAAAAGTGCACAAGATACAAGCCATGGCAAAGACACACTGTTGTCATTCAGTTCACAAGCAGGAGAAGGGAGAAACACATAAAAAGAATGGAAGATTTAAACACATGTTCTTAGGCCCAGGAATCGAAAAAACAACAACAAACAAACAAAACAATACATCCCCCCCCCAAAAAAAAATTTAATCAAATGATACCCCCCCCCCCCTCCTTTTGCATAATGTATTAAAAATAACTCCAAAAGATTTTTTTAAGCAAATGAATGATAAGCTGAAAAGTTTTGGTGCAAAAAAATCAACGTTCTATTTGTTGACCGAAATCAAGTAATGAAAGGGCAATTCCTTTGCATATTTTTTTTTATTAAGTCAATGAGATTTGAAATAACAAATTCCAAGAGAAGAAAAAGAAAAAGGTTATTCCAAGTATACAAAAAGTAAGTACAAGTGCACACAAAATGTACAGGATGCAAAATGTTTTCATACACAAAATAGTAATGCATACAGGAGTCTTGTTATAGAGAAAATACATTTTAATAGTTCGAAGCAAAGTGTGAAGATAAAATTAAGGTGTTATGACTAAAAAAAAAGAGAGCACGCAGGAAGAAAAAAACCGACATTCGAGACAGCAAACTGATAACTTTTGAACAAAGTGACACACCTAACACAACATGGACAGCACAGAACCAAATGCAGAAAGGCTTTCTCAACTTTCAGACGTATGATTTCATTATACATTTTAGTCAGATCCGTCAATTTATTGATAAATGTGTCTATAGCCGGGTACCCATTTCCACCTGGGTGAAGTGAGGAAAATTTGTGCAAAGTGCCTTTCCCAAGGACACAACGTCGAGCCCGTGACGGGATTCGAACCCTCGACATTACGGTTGCGAGTTCGAGAGCCTAACCACTAGGCCACCGACGCCACTGTAACTAACTAATAACTAGCAGCCCCACAGACTTATAAATATCAATGTACAAACACACCACACCCTGTGGCTCGGGGAACCTGACAGCAGTCATTCCAGTTTCATTAATTAATGCTATTAAAATCTGTATATTATGTGGTGAGTTTTTTTGTTTTTTTTGGGGGGGGGGGTGGTTTCAGTAAAGCATTTTACAGCATTTGCAACACAATGAGGTCATATAAGTGCCGAAGATTGGAGATGTTTTACAAGAGAGTAACAAATATAAAAAAGAAGGAGAAATAAGGATGATAGATGTTGGATAAGAAAGAAGGAGCAAACCACACCAGAGCACTGGCCTACCACCTACTTTGTTTGAGTTTTGAGTAAAGGAAATGCACAAAGGTGCAATAATGATCATTTAAAGATGGGATAAAGTGAAACAGGCAGAGAGAAATAACACAGTTACGGCACACATATAACAGAGGCGCCCTTCATCTACCCATGATGTATGACTAGGTGTGTTTAGCTTATCATATGACCAAAAAATTAATGTGTGCACGGGTACATGAATATGTATGGAAACCTTAGCGCTATAATACTACGCATCAGTTTGTGACAGCACTGAAAACGTCATCGCACACATTATGTCAATGCATTCCCATGGATGTGGAAGTGTGGGCCTCTCTCTCTCTCTCTGAGCGTGTGTGTGTATGTGTGTGTGGTGTGTGGTGTGTGTGTGTGTGTGTGTGTGTGTGTGTGTGTGTGTGTGTGTGTGTGTGTGTGTGTGTGTGTGAGAGAGCGTGTGTTTATGTATGTAAGAGTGTGTGAGAGTCTGAGTGTGTGTATGTGTGTGTGTGTGTGTGTGTGTGTGTGTGTGTGTGTGTGTGAGCGTGTGCTGTGCCGGTGTCTGTGTGAATGTGTTAAGAATGCGCGAGAGTGTGCCAAAATGTGAATGTGTGTGTGCCCTAACATGCTCAACCGATCATGTGTATGAATTCATCAGTGGGAGGCCTTATCTGAGCTCAGTATGCTTGTCTATTCACATGTGCATCTTATACCGTAAAGTTATGCTCACAGGACAACTACCAAAAATAACGAGAAAAGTCATTACCAGCAACTGACACATCAATGCCTTATTTCTTCATGAAAAGCTTCTCTAGATAAATTAACAATCCTATCACATCTACAAGCTCGCATAGTCACAAAATTCTATCACAATGATTTATGTTCGACTTCAGAAATAGTCGTCTTTATCCTTATCTCACCATATCCTTCTTCTGATTTGATAAAAAGAAATACAGCTCCTATGATGGAAATCTGACATGATCTTCACACACAAGTCAACATAAATTACTCCTAAAGACTGGTAGATAACATATTGGCAGAAAACACTCCTCATTTGATAAAACTTGAGTTTAAATCCATGCATGTAATTGCAGAACTTAATTCTACCAACATACCTGACAAATTTAAAGCAAAAATTCCAACCCAATGACACAAATCCAATTAACTGCAGAAACCATCTGTTTGTTTTTCTCTTTATTTTAAACAAACAACTTGCCCCTCTTTAGAAACACTTTCATGATACAAAGCAGAGTATATCATGACAAAAACAGACAAGACTGAGAGGCAAGAGCTATCCAGGGCAACTAAACTCATTTTTGACCTACTGCACAAAAAAATCACTGACACATGTACAAGATGTCTGACATATGAAAGTACATGAGCAAAAGAAAAATGTGAGGCACTGTGGTAAAAATCAGGTGTTTGTCAAAAAATGAATTCAAATCAACCGACATTTGTCCGCTGGTTCTGTAATTTCATTTGAATTTTAGTTTTTTTTTTGGCCTAACACCTTTTAAGTTAATTTAAAAACAATTATGTGAGAATCTCTCTGAAAAATGATTAAATGCACAAAAACATAAATTTGCAGTTTCCAAGGACTCTAAATCTTTGAAGTCAAAACTTGGGTGGCCATTTTTTCCGCTTATTTTACCTCTGAAACCCGACAATCCCCACCTCCTTCAATCACAAATTAATATTTTGACTTCTATTCATGATAGATGGGTATTGAAAGCAGAAAAAAAGAACCAGCTTTAAGATGACATCAACAAGTCCACATGGCCAAAAACTGACAAGCACCTGATTCACAGATTCCACTGCATTGTAACACAAATGTATTCTAGCCCACCCACAAAAGGAGACGCTTTTCGGTAAATCCCAAGAACTGAGCAAATGAGCAGGAAAAGAGAAGCACATAAACATGATAATGGTAATTTAGTGTAAGGAAAAAAAAGACTGACACAAACAACAGTGGGTAAAAAATGAAGTAGAATCTATTAGTGGTGCCCTCCAACCACCCATCTAAAGAAACATATTCTAAAATAAGAACATATTCAGTATAGATGATAAGACAATGACAAAACTGCCCTAGGAAACAAAGACAACAATAACGTAGACAAGAACTAGATGCAGAGTACCATATCAAAGAAGGCATCAACCGAGAAGTAAGAAAAAAAAATGTAAAGCAAACTATTATTTTATCTGACATTTACCCATAATGGGAGGAGGGAGTGTTACCCTAAGAAAACCTCTGGAAATGATTTTGAAAGCCAGTTTTGAACTGAGTGTGTTTTGAGCCGAAATTATTCTGATAAAACAGGGTTTTGACAGGACAAATTTTCCACATGGAATTATTTTTTAAGGGGCAAAATTTTGATAGAAGAATGCTTGACAAGACAATGTTTTAATATAACCGTGTTGCAATAGATTGTCCCAGCAGCTAAAGAAAACAACTCACCTTTAGTTTCTGCAAGTACTGGGTCTCCTCTTCCAAGATTTTCTTCTTCTCAGCTTCCGAGACATTGAATGTGTTGGTGGTCATTGTGTTAAGTGCTGAGGCAAAGCCGGCCGGTCTGGAACAGTGACACGCAGAGGAGTAACATGACAACCGCTGGCCACAGATACAGCATGTGAGAGCCACCCGTGATAACTTAGCCACAGGCATGTTATTAACGTACACGATGTATTGCAGGAATACACACAGATTAAACAAACACAGTGTGGAACAGTAACACCGACTGAACAAGAAACATATGACAAACGTACACAGTGTAAAAACATTGACACACACACACACACAAACACACAGGCGCTGTGAGAAGGAAAGAGAGAGGGAGAGAGAGAACAAATGAACACAGAATGTAACAGTAACACATGCAGGCAGACAGACAGAGAGAGGGAACAAATGAGCACGGCGGGGTTAATTGCCGACAACACATAAGCTATACCTTTCTCAAATTGCATCACCTGCTGTAGACATGTCCCGGCAAATGAAGCAAACCCACAGAGGCATAGAATGGCGACAGCTGACACTAGTATCTATGTCACATGTCACTCACCCGAATACGAGCACACACGCACATACACACACAGACACACAAAAAAACACACAAACACACACAGCTGTGACAACAGTCCCACTACTCACGTCACTAATAGAACTCACCAGCACAAACACACACACAGTGAATCATTGATGTAAGACAAGACATTTGATACTCTCTCAGCCATGCCAAGAGACACAAACACACAGCACAGCCACACAGTGCTGCCAGTAGCTCGTTTTGTTTTTGTTTGTTTTTTGTTTAATTTCTCTACCCATCTGTTCCCAATATTATTCAAACAGCTCTAAAGAACATACAATAAGAGACTTGCATACGTCAAAATATTATCCTCTAACATTGATTTGTTTTGTTTTAGTAGTAAGCATTTTATGGCACTTCCAACATAATTAGATCGTATAAGTTCCAAAGATATGAGGTGTTACAAGACAGTAACATAAAAAAGGAGGAGAGATAAGGACAAAGAAACTTCACCTGAAAACTCACCAACCACCCAATAACATTGATTTAAAGAAGAAGGCCGCGCTGAGTCAGCAACTCACAGTGTGAGAAAAGGGAACAGACATATCGTCACGCTCATAAGCTAAATGTCTTCATCATTTTTACTCATTTTGAGAAAATGAGGAAAAAACTTTCTTTCGGACAACTGACTCGGTAAAACACTTAAACTTTGGTACACTCAATGGATTTTGTACTTGGATTATTCTTTTGTCCAAGTGAACTATATTGCAAAGCTAGCTCTACCCTTCACTTCAGAACCAAAAACTCCAAACCAGCCAAAAATGACTTAGGCAATTATCTTATGAGCGTGACGATATGACATAAGACAGCACAGAATCCAGAAGGAGGAAAGAGTAGTGGCCATAGACATGGCCAGACAACAGACAGCACACAATATAACTGACTACTCAGGTTTTATTTTACAAGTAAGAGTTTTACGGCACTTGCAACATGGTGTAACAAGCACCAAAAAAAACAAAAACAATGAGAAGAGACAAGGAAGATAGATGTCTGGTAGGAAAGAAGGAGCATACCCTTCCAAAGCACCCACCAAATACCCACGCTGGTAGTGAGTTCGCATAGCCGATGCAAGGAGAGGAGAAAGAGGCTACACACACAATTTCATTGGTGAGAGTGAGTGCACCCAGTCTGGAAAGAGTGAGCTGCATTTTGTAAAGAGTGCTATCTTGGTAAAGGCTGCACAGTCAGTTTTGTTTAAGTTAAGAGAAGCGTATTGACACAATAATGGTCATTTAGCGCTTGAAAAAAGTAAGACAGACAAGACCAAAAAAAAAACAACAACAACAGAAGGAAAGTAAAGAAGTAGAACCTTCCAGTACCACCCTCCAACCCCCCACCAAGAATAGAGAAGAGTAAAATCTTCAAGAGAGCAAGATGTGGAACAACATAAGCACTGAAAATAGGAGGAATCAGAAGCACACCAAAGTGGGCGTGTCCCGTATGGCTTACTTGCTGGCACTGGTGGGCGTGGTGGCCACGCCTTTCTTGCCCTCCAGTGAGGCCAGGTGTTGCTCCAGGGCATCCAGCAGACTGGCCGGGGCCTGGGGACACACAGACAGACAGACATGTGGTTCAGCACACAGAGCACACACATCATCCCATTGGGGGAGGGTTCGAGTACTGAGTTTAAGAAAAGCACATTTAACACAGGTTAACGAGCACAGGTTATAGCCACATTTCCGTCTAGTTTAAGTCTTTGAGTTTTGTAGTTAGTAAGAGTTTTACGGCCCTTGCAACATAATTAGCTCACGTGAAAGTCTGAGTTTTGAGAAAGGGCAAAGTACATGGACACAATAATGGTCATTCATTGCTGTGGAAAGAGAAATAGATTTTTTTTAAAAAGAAGGACAATAAAGAGGTAGAACTAACCAGTGGTGCCATGAGTCTAATTTGATTAAAGAATGTTTTAATAAGAGTTCTACGACACTTGCAACATAATAAGGTCATAGAACTGCTGATGATTAGACGTGTTACAAGAGAGTAACAAACATGAAAAAGAAGGAGGAGAGATAAGGACGACAGATGCTTTATAGGGCAAAAAGGAGCAAACAGAGCAGCCACCAACCACCCACTGGGCTACTTCGTAGTACACCATTAATTCTTTTTGTCTTTCACTGATGCTGAGGTGGCGTTTACGGTCATGACTCTGCATAACAAGGTCCACATTTTAATCACAATACTGAAAAGAAGCAGAGTGAGCTCACCACAAACCATTCCACTTGACCCCCCCATTAAGCTTTTCTAACCATCCACTAAACCAACATCAAATTAATCAGTTCATACTTTTTTTTATTTGACTTTATCCTCTTCAGTTTGAGTAAAGAGAAGCGCATCGACACTTCAACAGTCACATAGTGCAGGGAAGACGTAAAAAGATGACCCTCCGACCCCAGCACTTTTTACTCTACAGCCAATAATCGTAGACCACGACAAAAGACAAGGAGGCAGATTAGGATCATTGTAGCATATAAATTGTTTCTTTGAGCAAAGCACACAATAACAGTCGTTTAATGCAGGGAAAAGCACGACAGAAACAACAGAAAGAAGGAAAAGAAGTAGGACCTACCAGTGGCACCCTCCAACCACCCTTGTGACATAAAATGGAACCCCAAAGTAAGACCTACCAGTGGCTGTCTCCAACCACCTTTTAGCTTTAGTAAGAGTTTTATGGCACTTGCAACACAATAAAGCCATATGAGTGCCAAAGATAAAATGTGTTACAATAAAGTAATAAACACAAAAAAGAACGAGGAGAGATCAAGACATTAAATGTTTGATAGGAAAAGGAGCAAACCACATCAGAGCACCCCGCCAACCACCCACATCTCCCACACCTATTGAATAAAAACTGACAATTTAATTCTTATAACAAACAAGGACAACAAAGAAAACATGATATCCCTATAGCACAAATGACATCATAAGAGGTAACAAGGGCTACATGGCAAAGAATGAAAAAACCCAAAACAATAGACATGTGAATACAAAAAATACAAGGTTATCACAAGAGCAAGAGGCATGCAGTATTATAAGGCAGAGTTATACGTATTGCAAAAACCGATTATTGACCTGACAAAACCCAGAACTATATGCTGCTGTTAGAGATGGGCCATGCACAAAATTAAATGATAAAACAAAAGGACACACAATTAAGCAATCCCTCGGCTTCATTTTAAGTTAACAACTCCCCCCCCCCCCCCCCCCCCCCCTCACTCTTTTTGATTTTCATCAATATGAGAAGAAAATGGTATTACAGTGGTAATATTTACTAAATCAATTCTGATCACAATTAAACAATTATTAGGATATAACTGTTATTAGACCATACATTGAATTCCCAAGACAATTGTTTTTAAAAAATTATTCAAAATTTTGATTAAAAAACATCACAAAAACAAAAACAAAAAGACGAAAATTCCCCCCAAAACAAAGAGGACAAGCTGAGCCAGGAACAGGTTGAGCCTGAAGCGCAAACACACAAAAAAAAAGACAGCATGAAGGTGGGACTGGGAGGGCAAAGAGGGTTGAAGAAGAGCAGTTTCACTACGATAGTCAAAATTTCTATCTCAGTCCACAAGCAAATCTCTTATTTGGGAGTAAAAATGGATTTACATGAGCCCGTCATTCGATGATTGACTTAGACTTATCACTGAACCGAGATGACCAAGATCATTTAAGAGAAAAAAAGCTGATTTTCTCATGATTCATACAAAAAAGAGCTGCTACTCTTGTTATCCATGCTTCCAGCAACACCTTTTTTTCTCCACTGATGAACAGTGATAAGACCTATAAGCAATGCAACAGGAGGGGCAAGGCTAAAACAGTGCGACTAAAATGCTGTTCACACAATGCTATTTCATACGAGCGGAGTGGATTGACGAAAGTGCTGAATCCTCATCTAAACTATTAAATTTCATTGAGACCCATTAAACTCGACTGAATTGTAATGTTTTATGACCCCACCCACACAATTAAGATCATTTGAGAAGCTGACTGCTTTGACTCTGGTCATCAGGGTCAGCCCGGGCCTAAGTGAGATACAAAATCCCAGCAGTCAGATGGTGATGCTCAATTAAAAAAACCAGCCAGCAACAGTGAAGAGTTAACCATTATACCATAGACGCTAGTAAGGATTTCAACATCAAATGATAAAAGAGCGTAACTTTCCATTTACAGTGCCATCCAAAAATTGTGGCGCAACTCTTATTGTCAAATCTTTCCGCAACTCTCGAACATAGACTCTCCACCTTTTACACAATGATTTGTATCAACTTGTCTTTCCATATCAACATTTTTTAAACACCCATTAGCTTTATTCTAGAACATTCCCTAATGAACACCAATAAAAAATCTAGATGGGCGGTTACTGCAGATTTTTAAAAGGTTTCCATCCAATGAGCTGGGAAAATATCACTTTAAAAGCAAGTCTGTCCTTTGTTCTAATCGTGACACTAGGCTTACTGAACGTGTTTCGAAAACCTAGTATAAGAAAAGTGTTCACTATAATTTTTCTTTTAAAGTAAGTTTTGCAACTAAAGAGTATCATTGGTTAGCAGATATGCAGACCAAATGATGAGCAAAATGTGTGTGAGAAGTCGTAAGTGTAGTGAACACTTCCGTTTACCACGTGACCAAGAGTTGTGTAGTATTTTATTTAAATCTATGAAGAAAAGTTTTTTTTAGTCTTGCCTCAATTGTCGTGCAAAAATATGATTGCGTCAAGACAAATTAATACAAACTGCTATTCAAAGTATGGGGGGACATTGATTCACCCATTCAAAAGATATTTAAGGATAAGTTGCGCCCCAAATCTTTGACCACACAATAGTTAAACAGCCTTGTGAGAACAGCCCATAATATTCTCCAGTAGACATGTGTGAAGAAAATTCAAAGTCGAGACGTTCTGAGGGGGGGTCAAGAGAGGTGCTACAGATCCTGGCAGTCCAGCACACTACGAGAGCAAGCACAGAGTGCATCGACCAACAACCCAACAGGCTAAGAGTATCACAGAAACACTCAGATCTCAGTCAAGGCTTTCAGGATGATTCAAGGCAATCTACAAGTACAACCCAAATCTTTCTTACTGATGATCTTATACTGTCTCATGTGAAAAGAGCGAGAAAAGAAAATTATTTAAATTTAGGTTTCTATTTAGTGTGCATAAGAGACAACAGAATTGGTTTACATTCAGACCAATATTTCAAGTGAAAAAGAGATGATAAAATTGCGGTGATAATGTGCAGATTTAAACTACGTACAGACAGCACTTTTCTAATTCCTTGCAAATCATAATGCTATATACTAAAGTTTTGTGAAAGGTATGACCAGCCATTGGGGTACATCATCATAACTTTTTCTCATCAAATATCATAAAGAACTTAGAATGAAAAATGTACCATATCAGAACTGTCAGCGCTGCCTGTTTGCTGATGCCCAAATTTGACGCCTTCAGCTTTTTGAGCTTATTAAGACTTCCTAGAGCTAAATCATCACAGTTTAAAAGGGGTAGGACTGAGAAAGTATGGCTGTGATAAGATAAGAAAATTCCATAACCTTGCAAAGATTATACCGTTTGTTTGTTTTTTTAAAGAGAAAAAAAAAATCATGATTTCCTCCACATCTAAAACGAAGCATTTGCAAAGGTAGACTATAGTATGAAATCAACAACTTTTCCTTTTGTGTTCTTTCCAGCTCAAGCAGTCGTCAGGCTTTTGTGTAATCAATCATTTCAACATGCCAGACTTTTGATGATTAGTAATAAAACACTAGTCAGCGAAAAAGGAAGCGAGCTGTATAAACGAGTTCTTTTTATGCTGAGGAACTAGCTCAAACACTTACTGATTTGGCATTTCCTTTTATACTCTGCAAATAAATGCAACAAAAATTGAAATGAAAATGTTGAAACGACCATTAGACTGAACCTAAGATTCTGTAGAACCTCTCTTGAAAGACTCATGGTCTGGCACAAAACTTTTTTGGTTATTTATTGGTTCTTTCAAAGGATGGGAAGGGGAGGGAGGGGGATAATGACAAAGGGATGAACAGAGATGAGGTAGGCCAGAGTTAGCAATCGTTGGACTAAACATAATTCTGGGGATAAAAATGGGAGAGGTGGAGAGCCAAACATGTATGATAGAAGATGAATTTAGAAGAAATAAAAGCCTAGGACAGACTGCATGACTGCTGACTTTAGTTCCATCGCAAAATGGAGTCCAGTCCCCCAGTTCAGTTTCCCAGCATTTACCAACAAGGAAGAAACCATGAGTTTGTTATTTCCGTTAAAAAAAGGACCACACACTTATAGCTTAGACGTAGCCTTTTCCTTGGCATGCGCTCAGCTGGGAAATTTAATTTAAAAAAAAACAAACTCCCAAAAAGAATCAAGACTTGCACAATGGGTTTTGGGAAAAACCCATTGTACAATTGGCAGTCTTTAAACCAAGTGAGTTCCCCACAGTAAGCACACATATGACCAGAACATCAGTCTCATGTCAAAAGAGGTTCCCACAGTCAAAGCAAAAACCACACTGGTAACTTCTATCAATGAGCACACATATGGATATGTACAAGTAAGTGAACAAAGTCTCAATAATGAAATTAAAGTATTGGAAACATCCCTCACTCTCAGTTCTATTCTTACAATTTATTCATCATTATGCTGGGGACTTAAGAACATACCTAAAGTTGACTTTTATCTTTACTAGGACAGGGAAGAGAGTCTTGAGATATCACCTCTCTCAACAACCTAACTTATACAACTGCAGGGATCCAAACTCAAGTCACCCACACCATGTCCACAACACCTTCCCCAAAAACAAGCAAAACTTGAGACTTTGATCACTGGTCACACCTCTACTATGCATAATATTCAAACTATGACTCTAGGACATCCAGCACTGAACACATGAGCTAAAAAAATCACAGAAAAACAAAAAATTAGCACAAAATACACAGAGTAGTTACGATTGACTGTTAGCACTTTATGCTCCCACCGATTATCTGTTCACGTCATTTGGGAGGTGGGCTAATTCTACCCCGCCCTGCCTGTCCCAGCTAACTTAGGCTGAATGAAACACATCACTTCAGCAAAAAGATGAGCATTCTTCATAAGTATTATTCTTGTGTGAGAACTGAACTCACACCATTTGTGTGCAAGGTGAAGAGCACTACCGTTGTAGTTTCACAGACGATGGGACAACATATTTGGAACACAGAAACTGACGCCAACACGACAACTGCAACACAGAGTATGTTAATCAAAAAAAAAAGAAAAAGAAAAAAAAATATCGCAGACAAGAGGCAAAATTTAAAACCAAACAAGACAACAGTCTCCTGGCACTGTAACAGTCACATTTTACCAGTACGGAATAAGAACAATAGCAACATGAAAAGAAGAAGGAAGAATAGACTAGAGAGAGTGTGTCCCAACCACCACCCATACAGGTCACAAATTAACCGGGGAGAAACAGCAACTTCAAAATCTCTGGAATCACCCACTAACCGACTTGAAATACATAATTATCATATTCCGCGCCAGAAACAGTAACTCTAACTAAATTCCCTGATGAACTTTATTATGCTGTCCCTATAATATTTCACCACGGAGGATGAAGCAAAAAGTAACTACTTTAAAAAAAACAGCTTTCAGGTGCATACACTCATATACACACATTCTCACCAACCCTGAGGTCAACAAAGAAAGGATGTGACTGTAACAACAACAACAAAAAAAAGAACTTTTAGAAGACAACCACACTTTACCATCACAGAAAGAGCACGGTCTCCCAATTCTGTTACACTTTAGTCAAACCAGAACTAAAAGAAGAAATTGAGAAGAGAAGGAAAAGAAAAAAGAAAAAAGCAAATCCCAAATCTTATTAACACAAGTTGCCGAGTTAGTATTTCAGTCATCAGATTTGAGCAAATGGAATTCAAAGGGAAAACTGGAAATATGATGCCTTTTCTCTTGTAATCTCTCTCCCTTTACCCATCTCTAAAAAAAAATCTTAAAATTTAAACTTTATTTTTTCTAAAATCTGTTTTGTTAAGCATGCTGGCATTGTTGTTTATTGGAAATAAAACAAAGCTTGAAAAACCCAAAATTAAAAATAATAAAACCATAACAAATAGCATGAAGTCTGCATGCCAACAGGTTTCATAAATCATAAATTTGTAAACTCTTGAGCACTGCAAAGCATGCTGGTCAAATAAGGCAATCTGTGACAACTTAAGGCTGATGCCGGATGTGGGAGGAGGGGGAACCAGTGAGGCTTGCATTCAAAACTGACTTAAAAATAAAATGGGAGACCACTGGGGAGGCAGGATTGGATTAAAAATTGGTGCGTACAAGAATTGTAAAAAGAAAAGAAAGTTTATTTCTTTAAATATTGTAAGTGTACCTTCTGTACGAGAGAGGAAAAGCCTTTTCCTTCATCCTAAAGAGAGGTGAATTGACAGAATACAGTTGACTTCTCAGTGGCATAAATCAACTAAGATCAGGTACATATAAACATTATTCGAATGCATGTGTCCTGTCATTATCATACCAGTGAACCCCAACCACTCCTGTTTTTAAAAAAAGCATCAATATCTATTTTCAACTACTTGAACAAGTCACAAGTGATAACGATATCTCTGTCTCATATTTTCCAAGGACAAACAGCAAAATTTTATCTCCATTGACCTACATTTCGAATATGTTAGGGTACAGTTCTGATAAATTAAAAACCTTCGGGTCAACAAACTTTAAATCATAATTTCTAGTAATATCTGAATAACCTGACTCAACAAAGTAAAAAAAGAACCCAGGAAACAGGAGAGTCCAGACAGTCAAAAGATAGTAAAAGTTGAAAATCATAAAACGAAATCCTCATGCACAACATTAAAATGCACAGACAATTTCACGGTGCACAGAGAACACCAGGTCTACCATACCGCGGGCGAAAACATCTACACGACAACATAAACAATGACAACAACAACAACATTATCAAAAGTGCTTTCATAGAAACGCTCAACTGCTACATTTCGAACTATCAACTTGAGAGTTCACTTTCAACTGCCATTAATGCAATATCTAAACGAATTCAAGAACCTTTCATAACTAGCTGTGTACTATTTAGGACAATGTCATACTAGGTCATCAAACGCAAATACCTAATTGACGTGGACCGAATATCAAAATTCCATGTAGCACAATGAAGTCAAAGACTTAACTATAAAACAAGATATATTGTCTGTTTATCGGAGTGCAAGTTCTGACACAGGTAAAGAACACTCGTTAACCAAAGAAACAATGTGACAGTGCAAGGATGACAAAGATTTTTTCATAACACTACATGTGATCTTTGATAACAATTACAATCTCTTATTGGTCGAATGATTATGAAGTTGTAGACGTGAGTTTCAACTCACCACAACAATCAGAAACAAAAAGCAAGACAACATATAGGAGATATTAGAGCGAAGCAGAAATCAGACACTAGACAGAAACTAGAAACATCTAGCTAGCTTTTTGTACTTGCAAGCACTTTACATTGCAAAAGAAAACCATAAAGTATTCATCACGGGTGCAACCAAAATTAGAAAGAGTAGTTTTAAGTTGAAAAGGTTAGTGGTGACCACCTAGATAGTCTAACAGGCAAGTGATGACGACTCAGATAGTCATACTGGTAAGTGATGACGACTTAGATAGTCTAACAGGTAAGAGGTGACCACCCAGTTAGTCTAACCCATAAATGTTGACCAGCCACAATTTTTGTCATGAAAGCCGGAGGCTTCAAAGTGGCTGTGATTAGTATGTCATTTATCAATAGGGACCCACAGGTGCCTAAGAATACTGTCCAAGACTGTTTTCTTCTTTCTATGTCTTAAAAAAGTAATAAAGAAGACAAAACCAAAGTACACTTCAACGACTAGTGCCTATTTCAACTGTTGGCCTGCCTTTGTCTGGTGGAGACTAGATCAAGGTAGTGACCACAGCCTTTGATGGTATCACTATAAAATCTGACTCTGACCTACACAAGAGTTTGAGTTTGAGTTTGAGTGAAATGAAGCACATCAACACAATAACGGTTATTCAATGCTAAGAAACAGACCAAAAAAAAACAAAACAACAGGAGGGTACAAAAGTAAGACCTACCATAGGCACCCTCAATCACCCACCAGCTTTATGCTCTGAGTGTGAAGGGGGAACAGTGCACACAAAACACCTACAAAAAACACAGAGGGAGGAAAGCCTCTAATACAGGAAGGATATGCACACATCAAAACAAAAAGCATCTTTTTTGCCTTATCCTCTTCTGCAACCACAACTTTTAGTGGTGAACACATGATGCGAGAACAAGGACATCCTGGCATGCCCCAAGGGAGACTTACCTTTGCCAAGTCTGGAATATCTCCTTTGTCGATTCCCATGTTCTGGAGAGAAAACAGACATAAGAGACCAAAAAGTCAACCACTTGTATGCACAAGACTTCCAACAACACCAAAGCACCATCAATACATCTCCATAAATTTTCAACTTTTCTGAACCCTATAACTGCTGCATGGAAATAAAAGTATAGCAAAAGTGGCAAATGTTCAGTTTTTATGCTAACAACTTAAAATATTTCTACTCTGTTCCTCACGTATGCACAAAAATCAGCATGGGTACAAAAGTTTTAGTTTAAGTACAGAGAAAGAAAAGGAAACAATATCAGTAAATGAGAGCTTGGAATTGACCAGGCTGACAAACAGAAAAAAAGTAGAGGGAGAGTAAAGAAGTAGGAGCTTCCAGTGGCACCCTCCAACCTCTCATACAATATACCGAGTCATGGACTCAGAATGGGACACAGTTAAATTAAAAGACAATGGCCTTCGAAAAACTTTACTATATTCTTTAAGCAAAGGTAACAGGAGCTTTTTCAAACCAAGTAAAAGATAAAGATTTAAAAGTTAAGCATAATAAAGCTAAGAATGTCCAGAAAGACAGGAAACGTTTAAAATAAAAACCGCATACATACCTCTGCAACTTTAAGAAACTCTGATACTTTATCCATGCGGACCAAAAACCTTTTGTACAAGTCCAAACCGTCTTTACACTGCTTCTTATTCATGTCAAAATATTTTTCTGCAAAAGATGGGAAAAAAAGGAATCGATAAGAAAGTTGTCTCGTAGATAGGCCCAGATGTTTGATAGGAAAGCAGAAGCAAACCACACCAGAGCACCCGCCAACCACCCACAAACTATTCCATACATAAAAAATTCATCACAGAAATATTTAGTATTACATCTTTTCTTCATTCTGTGAAAATTTCATAAAGACTGGAAGAAAAATGGTGGAGTTATTTTTAAAAGTATATAGAAAAACCACTTTTAGAAAAAAAACGGTCGATAAAGAAAAATAAAAGCTTGACTTCATGAGGAAAGGGCACTGACAAACATGCCCGGTATGGGAAGAGATACGGCTTTAGGAGGTTCTTATGCCATGAAAAAGAGGCCGAAGAAGCTAAAAATGCCTACAACTTAAAATCAATAGTTCTGAGCTGAATCAGGACTTTCAGGGTGCCCCCCCCCCCTCCTTAAAGAGATTATACCCCCAGCACATTAGAAACAAAAATCAAAGTAGTCTTTAGGCACTTACAGATGAAATAATACAACAATAGTTGGAGTTGTTGGAGTAAATCGAATCTGTTTTAGTAGAGGTCTTACGGTGCTCGCAACTGCATAAGGTCATATGAGCACCAGAAGATTAGAGGTGTTACAAGAGAGTAAAAAGCATAAAAAAAGAAGAAGGGGAGATAAGTACGATAGATGTTTGTTAGGAAAGAAGAAGCAAACCACACCAGAGCACCCACCAACCACTCACTAAATAAAATCACAAAGACACGATAACAGTCATTTTGTTTTAGAAAAAAGAAAGATGGGGTTTAGTTTAGTAAGGGTTTTACGGCATTTACAACTCAATATGGTTATATAAGTGCCGAAAATTAGAGGTGTTACTTGAGAACAACATACACAACAAAAAAAAAGAAATAAGAGAGATAAGGACAACAGATATTTAAGGCGAAAGAAGGTGCAAGCTGCACCAGAGCACCTTCCAACCACCTTCAAGTAAGATAAACAGTCAGAAACAACAGAAAAAAAAAAAGAAGTCGGACCTTCCAGAGGCACCCTCCAACTACCCGCACAGATGAAAAAAACAAACACCCTCAAAACCAGAAGCAGTCTCAGCTAAGTTTAGTTTTCCTAGGAGTTTTACGGCATTTGCAACATAATTAGGCCATGCCAAAAATTAGAGGTCTTACAAGAGAGTAACGCACAAAAAAAGTGGGAGAGATAAGGACGACAGATATTTGATATGAACGAAGAAGCAAACCCCACCAGAGCACCCACCAACTACCCACTCAGCCTCAGCTACACTGTTGAACGATAACTTTCTACCAGTCTTCATAACAAAAATTTCACTTCAGGTGATAACAAAAATAGATGACAGCGTGAAGAAATAGAAGAAGTAAAAGAAGCACAACACGGAGAGCGCCAATCACAACCCACATCCAACAACAACAACAACAACAACAACAACTGCTCTGTAAACATCAAGTCTTGACTCACCTAATAAGTTAATAATGCCGTCATTGTAGCAGGCAAACAACCTGATGAGGTCTTTGAACAACAACATGAAGCAGGCTGTTATCACGCCATTGGTCAGTTCATTGGGTGTGCACTGGAGAGGAACAAACTCAGGAAATTACGCAGAGTAAACACCAAGTACTACATTTCAAGACAAAAAGTGTAAAGATAAGATCAGATCAGGTATTAAAATTCTGTAATGCACATTTATTACTCCACCGCTTGAACAACATTTCAACATTTTTGTTCCGCAAATTTTGAATGAAAACACACTTGCTTTATGGGGAAACCAATTTTAACTTTTAAGTCTGATCCCCGAAACAAAATATAACTTTAATAAGTAAGAAAGGAAATGGATCAATTTTCATTTTTTTTAAAAAGTAAATACAATGGTCTCCAGCTAATAGCAAACTGGGTAGAAGCATGATCCACCTTTAAGCATGCTGGCAGAGCAGAACTAAAATTTTTTGCAGGTAATCATCACTTGTTAAGTGCAAGTCCCAAATTGACAACTCCGTCTAACAGTACAATCTAAGCTAGAGTCAGAAATCTATTAGCCATAAAAGATACTCATTTCACTTGGAATTGATGGAAATGAAGCAAATAACACATGCTCTCCTTTATTACTAGAGATCATGGCTTTGCCAGGGAACAGAGGACAGAAAGACATGGTGTGAGACAGAATTGTGCACTGTGGAAAGTCAGTGCCCGGCCATACTTGGTGGGGGGACAGTATGAGAGTGCTATGCCATAATTATGACCGTCGTTATCCGTGAATGCTCTGCCTAGGAAAACATCACACCTCAGGCTGAACTCCACTCAATGACACAACTCACAACAGGATATAAGATGCGAGGTGTTTCACGACCATCATTGAAGTTTGACATAGTACTTACTTTACATCACTCCCCTTTGAAATTCAATAAATAGCGCATCTCCATTTAGCGCATCTTTTTCTTGTTGTGTGTGCCATTGGGCAGAGACCATTGTACTTTCCCTTAGAGAATAATGAACAGTTCCCCACTAACATGTTTACTTTTTCAATCGAGTTATAATAAGGAAAAAACAAAAGGCCCACTTTACACACCAACAGTTACAAGTGCATTCCCAATTATACAGCATCACAGAAAATATTGGAATGAGTGGAAGGAGACTTTCTTTAAACGTTGTGTGAGTCTGTGTAGGGGGTGGAAGCTGGCTTGGAATTTCCAGCAATGAATTCGGCACGGACACTTTCGTCACTCATGCTGCTATTCCCAAATGAAAATTATTCAACAAGGGAGACAATACACTTGAACCCATCCATAACAACTATCCAATATCGAGGAGAAAACGCTCATCTTATAACAGGTGATCTTTCTTGGACAGTACTCTTACTTTTTTCATCCTCTCTTGCCATTAAGTGCTGAGGGCAGAGGCAGTTTTCTATGGTAGACCAACTCTGCAAGCTCTTTCAACTGGGATATTATAATTTCTCAGGGTTTCCTTGACTCAATTAATCCATCTTTTGCATGGTGTACCTCTGTAGCATGAGTGCTTGGTGTTATAGGCTCTCGAGGCTGACTGGCTCGGTGGCATTCATAATGGGTGGCCTAACCATTTTATTCTCTGTTTATCTGTGAAATCCAGGCAGGATTCTGAGCCAGTAGTTGCTCTTACTTCTTCATTTCTCTGCCTGTCTCTTCTTGTGATGTAAGTTAAGGGTTTTGTGGAAACATTCCATCTCGCGTGCAGTGATTTTGCTTTCATCAGATTTACTTAACATCCAGGTCTGACACTGCTGGCATAACGTTGGTATAAATATTAAGAGGATAAGCCGTCTCTTTGTGTCCATGGAAATGTTTGAATAAGAGAGAAGGGGTGCAAGCTGGCAGGTGACGGTGTGGCTTTTTGAGTCAACATTTATACTTCTCTGTCTATTTCATTAAAAAGTGCTGCCAAGATATTTGAACTCCTGGACCTGTTTTAGTTGTTTACTATTGACATGAATGTTCAGGAGACTCTGGTTTTGGCTCACTTGAATAACTTCAGTTTTTGTTGTCCTTATTCTCATGTCATATTTCTCACAGCTGTCGTTCAGCTCGTGGTGTGATTCTGGAGGCTTTGTTGGGTTTGGATGAATAAGACATTATTGGTCGTCTGCAAACAGAAGTTCATTTAAGCTTTATGGGCTTTGATTTGCATCTCATGTTATCGTTTTCATGTATACTATAAAAAGAAGAGGGGTTAAATGCATCCTAGTCGTACTCAAGATCTTACTTTGAACCAATCTGAATTGCCTTCCTTTGTTCTTGCTGAACTTCTGCTGTTGGTATATAGAGTTCTAACATTGTCGAACAATTGCTCATGATGCCATACATTTCAAATGTCTGCCACAGTGTCACTAGAATATTGGAAAAACACAAGGAGGGAAGTGGGAAGTGGTCGTCAGAGCAAGTTCGACTACCTAACCCGTTAAGCCCAGACCTCCTGAGCAATTAATGGTTTCGTTCATATCATTGTTAGAACGACATCCCATATCCTACTCAGGGCAGCACTCGTCATTACCAGCATCATATTTAGTAAGAGCTTCAACATAACCAATAATGTCATGTGTGCGTTTTTTGTCCCAGGCAGGCCAGGTTGGGGATAAGGTCTCGCTCACTGGTGCACCGGTGGATAGGCATACGAGCAGTTTTACAAGAAGCCATCAGTGTGCCTGTGGCTGGACATACAGGCAGTTTTACCTGCCACCAGTGTACCGGTGGTTAGGGCTCAAAGGGTTAATCATCAGTCACAGAATTAACACAGTGTGAACTACAAAGGTTTCTTACATCAAATTCCAGTAACGCGTCCAACTGTTGCTGTAATACTGGCAACGTTTTCAAGAGCTGTGGACACAAGAGTAGACAATGATCATTTTCCAGATTTCACCAAAACTTTTGTTTTAATGTTTTGAGCTTATCTGCCATGAGTTATTCTTGATTAGGAGACTTTTTCACAATCTATTCACTACATTACAAATAATTATAACAAAATTTATCAGTTACATGTTACTGAAGGGGGAAAATCTTTTAAGTACAATTAATATAAAATTAACCTCAAAGTGAGAAGAAAGAGAAGTGTGTGTGTGTGTGTGTGTGTGTGTGCGCGCGCGCGTGTGTGACAGAAAGTGTGTGTGTGTGTGTGTGTGTGAGAGAGAGTGTGTGTGTGTGTGTGCGTGTGTGCACGCATGCTTATGCGTGCATGTGTTCGCAAGTGGTGCCACTGAGATGTAAATGAATTTACTTATGCCCATTACAATTTAAATAATAGGAAGAAAACAATTACAATGTTTATATTAAAAAAACATGATATGATTTGAGTAGAAATAACACAAATCAAACTGTGTCAACAGGCAACCTAGTAACAGGTCTATCTGTGACAACTTTAACTGTGCGCTAGCAAAATATACAAACCTTTTCTGTGTTCATTGTCCTAAGTAATCCATCCTCTTTCCTGAAAAAGAGTTGTGAATAAGAAAAAAAAGATTATGTTATTGTTAAAAACAGACTATATTCAAAACAGAGAGAGCAGCATGGACACATATGTTACACAGAACAGACTTTTCCGTCTGTTTGAGTAAAGAAAAGCACATCAGTGGTTATTCAGTGCTGGGAAAAAGTAAGACAGACAGACAGAAACAGCAGAGGGAAAGTTAAGAAGTAAGACCTACCAGAAGCACCCTCCAACCACCCCCTCCACAGCTGAAATGAGCAATGAGTTTGAATTTGAAATAAAGAGATGGAACAGTAAGATGAAGATGGTTACGCGGGTTGCTATGTTTGAATGAAAAGGGGGGTGTACTGACATAAGGATGGTCATTTATGCTCTGAAAGATCAAAACATACTGGCAGATTGAAGCAGTGAAAAAGTTGAAAGGCTTTTATTGTTAATGACACCCTCTCATGTTCTTCTTTGTGCAGGGTTAAAAGTAAAACTTGGGGGGGGGGGGGGGGCAACAGTGGAGGGAAAGGAGAGAAATAGCATCCATCTGTAGCTCTCTCCAGCAACCCAAGTCTCGGTTATGAGGAATAAATTGAACTGACACAATATTGGTCACTCGATTGCTGGAAAAAAGCAAGACTGACAGAAACAGGAAAGGGAAAGCTTAAGGAGAAGGACCTATCAGTGAGGCCCGTCAACCATCCAGCTGCCTAAGGGAAAATATGTTATTTAAAAACAAATCATATATACATCTGCTTCTTGTCATGTTCAAAAATAGCCCACTTGAACATACCAGAACAATTAATTAGTTTGCTCATTTGAGTAAAGAGAAGCACACCGACACAACAACGGTCCTTTAGTGCAGGGACAGAGTACGACAGACACACAAAAACAACAGAGATAAAGAAAAGAAAAAAGACCTACCAGTGGAGCCTTCCAACCAATTTGAGGCTCTGAGCAAAAGAGCAAAAGTCTGTGAGATCAATTAACAACAAGTAGCAGAACAAAGACATAAAGTGAACAATGCCAGCAGCGTGTCATGAAAGACAGGCTATACGGACAGACTAAAAAATGCATCTTAGTACTGGCACTTTCTGCTTATAATTTAATTTTCCTTTTCTTGGCCATAATCTCTCACACTCTTGTATCTGTAATGCTCTTACTAAAAAAAAAGCATGTCAAAGAGAGAGACGGAAGATAGATCTGCGGCAAAACAAGATAGTTTTCAAACCCTAAACACTTTCTGTATGCACGTGCGCGCACCACACACACACACACACACACACACACACAAATACATATATTGCACACACACTAAGACACACACAGGCGTAAATACTAATGGGAAGAGAAGCTCAGTGCTTGTTCATACATTCAACCAGATATCAACTGTAAAATCTTCAATTACTTTGACGAGAATGTCACACCCATATCTTCCTTCTAAACCCATCACTGATTAACCTACAGGAGAAACAAGACTTATCGCTCCCCTCATTAATGCTCACCGATTACATTCATCAGTTTGGTATTTTGAAACCGCGAACGCTGTGAGATAAATCCCGCTTCTCACTCCATCCACTTTTTAACTTGAAGTCTTTTATCCCGCAGAGGTAAATATGTTGAGAGGTTTATCATAGACACTTTAGGTGAGATAACTGCCTCTCCCAGCTCTCTCTCCTACTCAAACAGTCATACAAGCTGCATTCAGCAACAACTGATATCGCTCAACAAGTTCTAATGTGGCATCACAGCACAGATAACCTCCCAGATATAAAGTAATAACATCAGGTGGTTCATCAGCTTCATAAGATGGAACATTCACTTACTTGTCACAGAGACTAATGAGTACCCTTCTGTTAAAACGAAAATGTGGACCTGTGCACTGCCTAGAGTATTGCGCCCAAACAAAACCAGAACCAAAACGCCATCAAGTTGAGGACAAAAGACATGCTAAAACTCAAGGCAAAAAAGGAGAGCAGAAGATATTTAAGAACATCCTATACTTCTTGAATTCAGAAGCTTCAGGAAAAAAAAGAGTAATTTTTTTTTTGCTCCCGCTAGAATTTACGTACTGTTGCAAAGATATTATGAATGTTTTTGGAACGTATCCCCTGATAGATCAGAGACATAACCAGACCAGAATTACATTTGAAAAGAGTTTCTTTTCTTTTCTAAGTTTTATTTTTTTCCGCTTTGTTTTTGTTTGTCTTTTTTTATTAGTTGCTAATTGCCTCTCCATTCAATCACACACTGAGACACTTTGAAGACATAATATCTCAAAACTAACAAGATAAATCCTACACTATGAAGTATATTAGTTACTTACCCTCGTTTTACTTTACAAAAGTCAAATGCCATAAGTCTGTAGGACACAGCTTTCTCGTTGAGATATTTGGCATACCGTCGTATGTAGGTTGACATATCATATCCTTAAGGAAAAATCAAAAGGAAGCAAAAATAATCACACAGAAAACAGTTTTTAAAAATTCATTACACCCCCCCCCCCGAAACATTGAAAAGAACAAACAACCCAGAGATAAACAAGAATAAAAAGAAAAAAATAGCTGGACATATCATTACCCACATCAAAAATTATTTTCATACAAAACTCTGAAGAACATAACAGAACATACATATTATTACCAAAGACCAAAGCTGCGTACAGGAGCTCTCCTAAACTAGAGTGTTCGCCTCTCATTCAATAGGTCCCCGGTTCAAAACCTGACAGCAACGGAAAATTTTCTTCTCTAAAATGTTCTCCTTTAACCTCCTTTCCTGCTCTTTAACCATGTTCAGTCCTCTGCTTTTGTCTCCACTTTCTCTCCCCCCCCCCTTCCCTCCTCCATCCTTTGCCCCCATCCTTTGCCCCCATCCTCCGCGCTCCTGACTTTTTCTGCAACCTTTCTGCTTCTACTCCTTTGATCCTTCATTGTGCTGTCTTTCAATCACACCCCTGATCATGCGGTAAGTAAGGTGTAACACCTAGCCTTCTCAGATAAGAGCGAAAAATCTTGGAGTGCAAGTTCAGTGGTGCACGTTAAAGATCCCTTGGTGGTCCAAAATCGATAAGAGTAGGATTCTGTCACTACCCGGGCAACATTCAACTGAAAATGTTTAATGTGTCCGGCGCGCCCCGCCCCGCACTCATATTTCCATATGCAGTTGCCAGTGCCGTAAAACACTTACCAAAACAAAAATAACAACAAAAACAAAGCTGCATACACAATGCTAATGGAAGAATAATTCTGAACTCAAGACTGACTGTGCCTAGCAGGAGAAGCAAACAAGGTTGGAGGGACCTCTTTATCTAGCACCAGAGATGAATTCATAATAAATCGTCACTAAAACTTCTGTCCTGGTAGTTGAGAGGCTGTGTATCGCAGAGTTGGCTCGGTTAGGACCAAAAAATTTTGTCAAGAAAAATTTTGAATGGAGGAGACATTTATGGCCAACAACCACCCATGTGACCCTCATAATGCTGCAGGAAAAACAGATTACAACCTTGAACAACGATAGGGAGAGAGTTTTAAATAATAAACGTTATAAGCACCTGGGTAAAAAGTATACCGGCACTGAAGACACACGTTTAAAAAAGGATTAAACACCATTTGAAACACAATTAGGTCATGTAAGCGCTAGAGATTAGACGTTTTTCAAGAGAACAACAATCACGCACCCCCCCAAAAAAGAGGAGGAGAATAAGGAATATATCTGTTTGATAGAGGAAAAAAGAAGCAAACCACACCGGAGCACCTGCCAACCACCCACAAAGAATATACTGAGGGAAGAAATAGGCATCCACAGAAGAAAAAGGGCTACTATAGTATAGTTGGACAATGGGCACTAAAGAGCTGAGTCAGGGGGAAGAAATACGCACCTTGTACTCCCCCCTTGTCCACAAAGCCACTGAGGTTGAAGGAGCAGTTGTTGGAGGCAAGGTACTGGGTGAAACGCTGTGGGGAGAGAAACAAACAAAACACAATCAAAACAAGATAACATTTTTAACAACTATCATATTTTTATTCTTTTGTTTTGTTTCAGTAGAGGTTTTAAGGCGCTCGCAACTGCATAAGGTCATATGAGCGCCAGAAGATTAGAAGTGTTACAAGAGAGTAACAAACATAAAAAAGAAGGAGGGGAGATAAGGACGATAGATGTATGATAGGAAAGAAGAAGCAAACCACACCAGAGCACCCCCCAACCACCCACTTTTTATTCTTTGAGGTTTTATTTTATTTTTATTTGGGGGGGGGGGTTGTTTGTTTCATTTATTT
>NW_004797289.1:2181353-2182709 GCF_000002075.1 Aplysia californica | reverse complement strand
TTATTTATTCATTCATTCATTCTTTAATTAATTAATTAATTACTTCATTCATTCAATCATTCATTCTTGTTTTTATTTATTCATTTATTTATCGTACATTTTTTCAATACTTAGGGGTTAAAATTTTGAAAAAAATATTATTTCTTGAGCACATGCAACCGATATCACAGAATAAGAAGCGGTAATAAGCAAAATACAAAATTTAGAGAAAAGTACGCCTGAACAGTCGGCAGCAAACGAAGAGTTTAACATCTCTTTTATTTACGTAAGTGTTTTAAGGCACTTGCAACACAATAATGTCATATAAGTGCCGAAGATTATAGAGGCATTACAAGAGAGTAACAAACACAAAAAAAGAATTAGTTTTAGTTTTAGTAAGCATTTTACGGCACTTGCAACACAATAAGGTCATATAGGTGCCGAAGAATAGACGTGTATGAGGGCAGATAAAGACGATAGATGTTTGATAGAAAAGAAGGAGCAAACCACACCAGAGCACCCACCAACCACCCACTCCAAGAGAGTAACTGAGTAACAAGTTAAAAAAAGAATGAGGGGAGATAAAGACGATAGATGTATGATAGGAAAGAAGAAGCAAACCACACCAAAGCACGCGCCAACCACCCTTCCGACACTGTTGTAAGTTTATTTAAGAGGTAGAGAGGCAGGACTTTCAAATCTAGCGCCCACCTCCGATTTGATGTAACACTACATTTTAGACTAGTATAAAGCAGCTACAGTAAGGGATACAATTTGGATCGAGTGGCCGCAAAAAAAAAGGGGGGGGGGGGGGGGTTAGTCGCTGACTCAAAGAGTGACAATTTATTGTTACTTCTTTATCCTTCCTATAAATAACTTTCGTTCTTATCTCCCCTCAATCTTTTTTTTTTTTTTTTTTTTTTTGGGGGGGGGGTGTTACCCCAATCTGCGCAGCGGCACGTAGATGAACCTTATTGTGTTGCAAGTGTCGTAAAACTCTTATTCGCTACTACTAAAATAAATAAATAAATATTAAAAAACAGTGACCGGTCGGCCGGCTAGCTCAACAAACCGGCTTTGCTATTCTTGGCCGGCTCAAGTCCTGTTGATGCCCTTGTTTACCGCGGCCACAGCTCAGGTCGGTCAACAGACGCCAGTCAACATCGGGCCAACATAGTCCAGCTGATACACACAGCATCACAGCATCACAGAGGCCAGCCGGCCGTGATCAATACAGGACACAGGGATGGGAGGGAGAGAGGATGAGAGGGGCGGGGGGAGGAGAGAGAAGGGGGAAGGAGCAAAGGGAGGACAGATAGAGAGGAAGGGGGGGAGAAAGAGAGAGAGAGGGGAAGATAGAGACATAGATAGAGAGAG
>NW_004797289.1:2174847-2176564 GCF_000002075.1 Aplysia californica | reverse complement strand
GGGGAGATGTTGGAAGTGTGTGCGTGCGTGCGTGCGTGCACGTGCGTGTATGTGTGAGGGGGAAGGGCGCATCCGCACTATTTCTTTGTTCCGGTGCAAGGATGGGAAACTCAGCTGTGACTTTGACAATACCCGGACCAAAATTCCTCTTCATTCCCTCGAGGTGTTTATCCCATAGGAAACCATCCGCACTTTCAATTATTTTTTGTAATGATATTCTTCTTATTCTTCTTCTTATTTTTTAAGAGTGCTTGCAAGATGCGAAAAAGGAGCACGCCAGAGCAATAACGGCCGTTCGGTGTTGAGAAAAACATCGAAGCAGACAGCCAGACGGAAGCCACCACGAAGGACGACATTACGTCCACACGTCCTCGAGTTGTTGTTTTTTTTTAATAGTAGAGGGTTTTACGGCGTTCGCAACTGCATACGGTCATATGAGCGCCAAGGGGTGGATGTCAACAGAGAAGTCTTTACACTACAGGGAATCAGACTTAGACTGCTCACCTCTCTAGCTTCAATAGCACAAAGTCTGCTTCGACTATCAAGGCACCCCAAAATAGCAGGTCACAAGAGAGTGACAAACATACAAAAGAAGTAGAGGAAAATGACAATAGTAAGGACCAGGAAAGAAAAAGCAGCAGTTCCCTGTTGTAGATCAGGCACAGTTATGAGCGTGAAATGAATCAACCCATTTACAATTCTACTATGCTTGAAGGAGATATGTCCCCCCTTTCGGAATGGCCTAAAGACACTTCAGTCAGTGGCATTGCCAGGGGGGGGGGGGTCTCAAGAGTTAGGCCGAGATGTCTTTAGTTTGAGTAAGCATTTTACGGCACTTGCAACACAATTAGGTCATACGTGCCGAAGATTAGAGATGTTACAAAAGAGTTTGCTTGTTTTAGTAGAGGTTTTACGGCGCTCGCAACTGCATAAGATCATGAGCGCCAGAAGATTAGAGGTGTTACAAGGGAGTAACAAACACAAAAAAGAAGGAGGGGAGATAAAGACAATAGATGTTTGATAGGAAAGAAGGAGCAAACCACACCAGAGTCACCCACCAACCACCCACTTACAAGAGAGCAACAAAGACAAAGAACAAAGAGGGGAAATAATAAGGACGATAGACGTTTAATAGAGAATGAAAGATGGAGCAAACCATAAACAGAGCACCCGCCAACCACCCGCAACAATTACGGCCTATTAATATATTGGACGGGCGGAAGAGACACAACACAAGAGAACACAACAACAACAAAGTGCAGACTATCGATCCTCTCTTCGGACCGACCGCAATCAGCATTTCCTAGCTGGCTGGCTGGCCGGCCGGGGTCTAATTAGCCCACTGCACAGCCATCACGGCCGTTAATCGCTGACAAAACAAACAACCCAGCTCAGGCACTCCAGCCACTGCAGAGATGGCATAAATAAAGCTTTCCACTTCCGCATTACCGATCGAGTGAATAAGAACGTTATTATTATTTATCCCCACAAGTACCGCACAATGGGTCGAAACTCGTAAGAAACAGTGGTCTGACCGTATGAAATAACGACGGCCACGTCGACGATGACAGCAACAACAACAACAAAGACGACAAGAGAGAGGAAAAGTACGAATAAACACACAGACAGCAAAGACTAAGACAAACAGCACTTTCCAACCGCTTTTACTGGCGGCGAAGAAAAGTTCCTGGGATCTTTTAAACCAGCGGGACCCCCC
>NW_004797289.1:2172208-2174332 GCF_000002075.1 Aplysia californica | reverse complement strand
ACACACACCATCTTCTCTCCCGTCCCAGCAGTGTCATCAATCCGGCCAGCGGTGTACCAACCTGAACAGGTATACACACACGTACGTACACACACAAACACACACGTATACACACATACATACACACACACACACACACACACACACACACACACACACACACAAGTATACACACACACACACACACACAAACACGCACACATACCATCCCCCCTCCCCACACACAAACCATCTTCCCTCCCGTCCCGGCCAGCAGTGTCATCAATCCGGCCAGCGGTGTACCAACCTGCAGTCCACGGAGCGACTGACTGGAGAGACTGACTGGTTGTATGCACTGTGGCAGCAACACCGGCCAAACAAACACAGAGACGCCCTTCCACTTGTCAACTTTGTCCTCTACACCCCCTCCCCTCCCCTCCCCTCCTCGCCCGTCCCCCACGATCATACTTCCACTGGAGCTCAGTTCAAGATACGCGCGTTTTCCATAATATTGTCGACAAAATCGACTTTTTCGGTGGTTTCACCTCCCTCCTGGGATGTGTCTTTCTCTCGGTTTTGTTTGAGTAAACAGAAGCACATCTTTGTTTTTGTTTTTTAAAGTTTTAGTAGAGGTTTTACGGTGCTCGCACCTGCATAAGGTCATAGGAGCGCCAGAAGATTAGAGGTTTTACAAGAGAGTAACAAACATAATAAGAAAGAAGAAGGGGAGATAAGGACGATAGATGTTTGATAGGAAAGAAGGAGCAAACCACACCAGACCACCCGCCAACCACCCACTCACATCTTTGTGATGTTGGTCACTTCGTGCACGCAGAAAATAAGAAAGACTGACCGAAACAAGAGAGGGGTAGTAAAGAGGCTGGACCTACCGGTGGATCCTCCGAAAACCCGACTTTCCATTTTTCAAACCCAACAACCAACAGATATTTTTAAAAAATCAGAAGGCTAAAACGTTCGTTCGTTTGTTTGTTTGTATGTTTGTTTGTTTGACTGTTCGAGTGAAGAGAAGCACATGGACACATACAATAATGGTCACTTAGCGCTGGGATGAAGTAAAACAGAAAGACAGATGGAAACAACAGAGGGAAAACTTTCCAGGGAAAATAATGGCACAAACGACATTCCGTTCCTTCGCTCTCATGTATAACAGGATGTGAATTTCTCTGGCTTTGACTGTTCAGGAAATGCGCCGTCGATTTGTCCATATCTGCCCTATCTCACTTTGATTTCTTCGGGCACTGGCGTCGTAATAACAAAATCCCTGCTTTTTGCGACCCATAGCGACATGCAGGGTTATTACACGTCAACCTCTGAGTCGGAATCAGAAATGACACCGTCAGGTATCCCAGGTACCGACATGCACCATTCCGCATCAATGCGATTTGATGCGACATGGTCGACTCCGTACTAATGGGACGCGAATAAGCCCTTTTGTGACCCTATCGTGATAGCCCTTGTGGTGAACTCCTGAGCTGCAGCCGGTAAGTAAGGATTGGGTCAATTAAACGTAAGCATGGGGAAGGGGGGTGAAGCAGTGAAAAGGGGCGGGGGGGGGGTTGTTTTAGTAAGCGTTTTATGGCACTTGCAACACAATTATTAGATCATATAAGTGCAGAGGATTAGATGTTACAAGAGAATAACAAACACCAAAAAAAAAAAAGAAATATAAGTTTTACTTTAAGTTTTAGTAAGAGCTGTGCCGCACTTGCAAAACAATTAGGTCATATAAGTGCCGAAGTTTACAGGTGTTACAAGACATTAACAAACACAAAAAAGAAGGAAAGATAAGAACAATACGTGTTTGACAGAAAAGAAGTAGCAAAGCAAACCAGAACACCTGCCAACTACCCGTATGCAGAGAAGGGGATAAGAAACGACAGAAAGACTCTGAGAAAGTTCGAGACAGGGACAGAAACTGATGACTGCTAATGACTGGAAATCACGGCGATTGAATCCGCATTTCGCCACGATCTTTCTTTCTTTAAACAGTGAAGCAGTCACTGAATGACACATCGGTGGTCGGTAGTGTCGAGAAAAAGCAAGAAAGAAACAACAGAGAGAAGGAAAAGATATGGGGCCCCATCCCGTATGTTCGTCAGCTCTCTCTCTCTCTCTCTCTCTCTC
>NW_004797289.1:2166641-2168572 GCF_000002075.1 Aplysia californica | reverse complement strand
ACACACACACACACACACACACACACAAATAAACCCACTACAAATACCTGAGCAACAAATCGTTGCGTTATCAGTAGCATCTGGTGCCCCCGGCTTAATGGCGTCATTGTCGCTTGTCGTTGATGTGCTTTACACCAAAAAAAATCACGTATTGAAAGTTTACTGACTTCTTCCCCGCGACTTAATTTCCTACCATTTCTCTTCTTTTTTTTCTTATCTTTACCTTAAGCTTTATAGTTTTAGTGAGAGTTTTACGGCACTTGCAACACAAAACGGTCATATAAGTGCTGATGATTATAAGAGGTGTTGCAAGAAAATACAAAGAAAAACACAAAACAGAAGGAGAGATCAGGACGACATATTTGAAATAAAAAGGAGGAAACCACACCTGACCACCTGCCAACCACCCATCTATCGAGAACGATATCCAAAGAGAAGAAACTGCTGAAATATGGTATAAAAAAAAACAGAGTAATACATGTATCTCGTATCCCTGATTTATCGAGAAGCATTTTTTAAAGTTTTCGTATGAGTTTTACAGCACTTGCAACACAATAACGTCATATAAGTGCCGAAGAACAGAAATATTAGAAGAGAGTAACATACACAAAAAAGAACGAGGAGAGATACGGACGATAGATGTTTGATAGGAAAGAAGGAGCAAACCACACCAGAGCACCCGCCAACCACCCACCAGAGAAGCATTATATTATATAGAAACGACAACAGTCGTAAAGTTACGTTTGTGTAGTTTGCCTTGAGGCAAGATTGACAAGGAGCACGTCCACAAGATAACGAGCATGTAAACAAAGCAAGACATACTAGCAGAAACTACAGCGATAATCAAAAACAGAAACCTGCTGAAGTGACCACACCCTCCAAACGAAGAAAACAAAGATTCAGATTATAGACACATAAAACAAGAGTTCTTTTGTGGTTAACCCTATCCGTACGTCGTGTTTTACTATCGTATCCATACGAACTCTGCGCCATCACTTTCCGAAGAAGAAATTTACTCGTTAACCGTACGCTTTGCACAGCAGCCTGTCAAACTGGTGTTTTTAAAAAAAAGAAATACATGTACTGAAAGTTTCAAAGAGATCTTCGCACTAGAAGTATTCTAAAATGTCAAGAATACAACCCCGGGGTTACAAAATGACTCCAGGCGTACAGATAGGGTTAAGTAATGGAGGGGATACAAAAAGCACAGACAGGCTCAACTGACCACGGGGTTACAAAAAAGACAAAAGACCTACAACTGGTGACCCCCACCCACCCACCTACACACACACACACACACGCGCGCGCGCTAGATGTGATAAGAAAGAGGTAGAAAACCCCACCAGAGCACCCACCAATCACACACTCGTAAACGCTTCACGCCTACTATTAGTTTTAGTAGAGGTTTTAAGGCGCTCGCACCTGCATAAGGTCATATGAGTGCCAGAAGATTAGAGGTGTTAACAAGAGAGTAACAAACATAAAAAAAGAAGAAGGGGAGATAAGGACGATAGATGTTTGATAGGAAAGAAGAGGCAAACCACACCAGAGCACCCACCAACCACCCACACGCCTACTCTGTCGACACGGAAAGACGGAGATGCCAAATTAAATAACATCTTTCCCCTCGCGGGAATCGAACTCGCACCCTCTTCGGGTGAGGCGAAGAGCCTGGTAATTGAACTGTGAAATACGTCGCTGTGCCGCGGAGAGAAGTAACAAAATACCTTCTCAACCTCTCCCCATATTGGACCAATAGCACACTGAGCGATGTCTTCCGTCCTCATTAGCAAGCGGTAATTATATTGATCGTCGGGGAGCGGCCGGCGTTGGTCAAATAGGATTGAGCACGACAAGAAGACATATGAGAGAGAGAGAGAGAGAGAGAGAGAGAGAGAGAGAGAGAGAGAGAGAGAGAGAGAGAGAGAGAG